>NC_134834.1:12005890-12058894 GCF_004210375.1 Tachypleus tridentatus
GGAACACATGTAACCAAACAACAACAATGCTGCTGCTTACTAGAACACATGTAAACCAAACAACAACAATGCTGCTTACTAGAACACATGTAACCAAACAACAACGATGCTGCTATATACTAGAACACATGTAACCAAACAACAACAATGCTGCCTACTAGAACACATGTAACCAAACAACAACGATGCTGCTTACGAGAACACATGTAACCAAACAACAACAATGCTGCCTTACTAGAACACATGTAACCAAACAACAACGATGCTGCCTACTACGAGAACACATGTAACCAAACAACAACGATGATGCTGCATACTGAGAACACATGTAACCAAACAACAACAATGCTGCTTACTAGAACACATGTAACCAAACAACAACGATGCTGCTTACTAGAACACATGTAACCAAACAACAACAATGCTGCTTACTAGAACACATGTAACCAAACAACAACAATGCTGCCTACTAGAACACATGTAACCAAACAACAACGATGCTGCTTACGAGAACACATGTAACCAAACAACAACAATGCTGCTTACTAGAACACATGTAACCAAACAACAACGATGCTGCTTACTAGAACACATGTAACCAAACAACAACGATGCTGCTTACTAGAACACATGTAACCAAACAACAACAATGCTGCTTACTAGAAACACATGTAACCAAACAACAACAATGCTGCTTACTAGAACACATGTAACCAAACAACAACAATGCTGCCTTACTAGAACACATGTAACCAAACAACAACAATGCTGCTTACGAGAACACATGTAACCAAACAACAACGATGCTGCTTACTAGAACACATGTAACCAAACAACAACGATGCTGCTTACTAGAACACATGTAACCAAACAACAACAATGCTGCCTACTAGAACACATGTAACCAAACAACAACAATGCTGCTTACTAGAACACATGTAACCAAACAACAACGATGCTGCCTTACTAGAACACATGTAACCAAACAACAACGATGCTGCATACTAGAACACATGTAACCAAACAACAACAATGCTGCTTACTAGAACACATGTAACCAAACAACAACAATGCTGCTTACGAGAACACATGTAACCAAACAACAACGATGCTGCTTACTAGAACACATGTAACCAAACAACAACAATGCTGCTTACTAGAACACATGTAACCAAACAACAACGATGCTGCTTACGAGAACACATGTAACCAAACAACAACGATGCTGCTTACGAGAACACATGTAACCAAACAACAACAATGCTGCTTACTAGAACACATGTAACCAAACAACAACGATGCTGCTTACTAGAACACATGTAACCAAACAACAACGATGCTGCTTACGAGAACACATGTAACCAAACAACAACGATGCTGCCTGCTACTGAGAACACATGTAACCAAACAACAACGATGCTGCTTACTAGAACACATGTAACCAAACAACAACAATGCTGCTTATTAGACACACATGTAACCAAACAACAACGATGCTGCATACGAGAACACATGTAACCAAACAACAACAATGCTGCTTACTAGAACACATGTAACCAAACAACAACAATGCTGCTTACTAGAACACATGTAACCAAACAACAACGATGCTGCTTACGAGAACACATGTAACCAAACAACAACAATGCTGCTTACTAGAACACATGTGACCAAACAACAACAATGCTGCATACTAGAACACATGTAACCAAACAACAACAATGCTGCTTACGAGAACACATGTAACCAAACAACAACAATGCTGCTTACTAGAACACATGTAACCAAACAACAACGAATGCTGCCTACTAGAACACATGTAACCAAACAACAACGATGCTGCTTACTGAGAACACATGTAACCAAACAACAACAATGCTGCCTACTAGAACACATGTAACCAAACAACAACGATGCTGCTTACGAGAACACATGTAACCAAACAACAACGATGCTGCATACTAGAACACATGTAACCAAACAACAACGATGCTGCATACTAGAACACATGTAACCAAACAACAACGATGCTGCTTACTGGAGAACACATGTAACCAAACAACAACAATGCTGCTTTGCACTAGAACACATGTAACCAAACAACAACAATGCTGCTTACTAGAACACATGTAACCAAACAACAACAATGCTGCTTACTAGAACACATGTAACCAAACAACAACGATGCTGCTTACGGGAACACATGTAATGAAACAACAACAATGCTGCCTACTAGAACACATGTAACCAAACAACAACGATGCTGCTTACAGCTAGAACACATGTAACCAAACAACAACGATGCTGCTTACTAGAACACATGTAACCAAACAACAACAATGCTGCTTACTAGAACACATGTAACCAAACAACAACGATGCTGCTTACTAGGAACACATGTAACCAAACAACAACAATTATGCTGCCTACTAGAACACATGTAACCAAACAACAACAATGCTGCTTACGAGAACACATGTAACCAAACAACAACGATGCTGCTTACTAGAACACATGTAACCAAACAACAACGATGCTGCTTACTTTACTAGAACACATGTAACCAAACAACAACGATGCTGCTTACGAGAACACATGTAACCAAACAACAACAATGCTGCTTACTAGAACACATGTAACCAAACAACAACAATGCTGCTTACTAGAACACATGTAACCAAACAACAACGATGCTGCTTACGAGAACACATGTAACCAAACAACAACAATGCTGCCTACTAGAACACATGTAACCAAACAACAACGATGCTGCTTACTAGAACACATGTAACCAAACAACAACGATGCTGCTTACGAGAACACATGTAACCAAACAACAACAATGCTGCTTACTAGAACACATGTAACCAAACAACAACGATGCTGCTTACTAGAACACTTGTAACCAAACAACAACGATGCTGCCTTCTAGAACACTTGTAACCAAACAACAACAATGCTGCTTACGAGAACACATGTAACCAAACAACAACGATGCTGCTTACTAGAACACATGTAACCAAACAACAACGATGCTGCTTACTAGAACACATGTAACCAAACAACAACAACAATGCTGCCTACTAGAACACATGTAACCAAACAACAACGATGCTGCTTACGAGAACACATGTAACCAAACAACAACAATGCTGCCTACTAGAACACATGTAACCAAACAACAACGATGCTGCATACGAGAACACATGTAACCAAACAACAACGATGCTGCATACTAGAACACATGTAACCAAACAACAACGATGCTGCTTACTGGAACACATGTAACCAAACAACAACAATGCTGCTTACTGGGAACACATGTAACCAAACAACAACAATGCTGCTTACTAGAACACATGTAACCAAACAACAACGATGCTGCTTACGAGAACACATGTAACCAAACAACAACGATGTAACACATGTAACCAACAACAACGATGCTGCCTACTAGAACACATGTAACCAAACAACAACGATGCTGCTTACTAGAACACATGTAACCAAACAACAACGATGCTGCTTACGAGAACACATGTAACCAAACAACAACAATGCTGCTTACTAGAACACATGTAACCAAACAACAACAATGCTGCTTACTAGAACACATGTAACCAAACAACAACAATGCTGCTGCCTACTAGAACACATGTAACCAAACAACAACGATTATGCTGCTTACTGGAACACATGTAATCAAACAACAACAATTACGCTGCCTACTAGAACACATGTAACCAAACAACAACGATGCTGCCTACTAGAGGAACACATGTAACCAAACAACAACAATGCTGCTTACTGGAACACATGTAAACCAAACAACAACAATGCTGCTTACTAGAACACGTGTAACCAAACAACAACAATGCTGCTTGCGAGAACACGTGTAACCAAACAACAACAATGCTGCCTACGAGGAACACTTGTAACCAAACAAAACAACAATGCTGCCTACTGGAACACTTGTAACCAAACAACAACAATGCTGCCCCTACAGGGGACACGTGTAACCAAACAACAACAATGAGCTGCCTACGAGAACACAATGTAACCAAACAACAACAATGCTGCCTACGAGGAACACTTGTAACCAAACAACAACAATGCTGCCTACTAGAACACATGTAACCAAACAACAACAACTAATGCTGCTTGCTAGAACACATGTGACCAAACAACAACAATGCTGCCTACTAGAACACATGTAACCAAACAACAACAATGCTGCTTACTAGAACACATGTAACCAAACAACAACAAAACTGCCTACGGTAACACTTGTAACCAAACAACAACAATGCTGCCTACGAGAACACTTGTAACCAAACAATAACAATGCTGCCTACTAGAACACATGTAACCAAACAACAACGATGCTGCTTACTAGAACACATGTAACCAAACAACAACAATGCTGCCTACTAGAACACATGTAACCAAACAACAACGATGCTGCTTACTAGAACACATGTAACCAAACAACAACGATGCTGCTTACTAGAACACATGTAACCAAACAACAACAATGCTGCTTACTAGAACACATGTAACCAAACAACAACAATACCCGTTGAGACAAATATGTATCACAAGCAGTTTCAAAAACTGTGCATGAGAAAATATTAAAAAATACAGCAAATGTTTTTCGCGTGTCGTATCTGTTTCAATTACACAAGAATCAATTTGAAAAGTAACTTACGAAATGTATTACATTTTACAGTTTTGTTTTACAATTCGTAGATTTCATCACGAAACTGGTCTTCGAGTCGAAACGCTAATGACTAGCATATTAACTCTAACCGTAGAATTACTTATAAAGCCACATGGATTTGTTTGGTTTGGTTTCAAATTTCGCGCAAAGCTACAGAAAGGTTCCCTGCGTTAGCCGTCCCTAATTTAGCAGTGTAAGACAAGAGGGAAGACAGGTAGTCCTAATCACCTCGACATGCCGGGCGAGGCCATATGGATCCCGTCGTATCTTTAAACAGATTTTTTTTACACAGTATTTGTGTGTCAAGTTGTTAGTGGGTTCATGAATATGGTATCTGATAACATACCATACAAGTAAAACAAACAACTAAACTACACTGCTGTTCATTAATCTCACTCTACACTGCTGGGAAAAAAGTGGACAAATTCGTCCACTTTTCTCTTTAACTTTGGGCGTTGCAACTTGTTTAGGATCTTCGCTAAAGCCCTCTAGTGGCTCACCAGTGTGTCTGCGGACTTAAAACGCTAAAAACAGGTTTCGATACCCGTGATGGGCAGAGCACAGATAGCCCATTGTGTAGCTTTATGTTGAATTCAAAAGAACAACATCTTCGCTAAGACTACAAAAGATTCGGTTCATTTGTTGTTGGGGCCCGGCATGGCCTAGCGCGTAAGGCGTGCGACTCGTAATCCGAGGGTCGCGGGTTCGCGCCCGCGTCGCGCTAAAACATGCTCGCCCTCCCAGCCGTGGGGGTGTATAATGTGACGGTCAATCCCACTATTCGTTGGTAAAAGAGTAGCCCAAGAGTTGGCGGTGGGTGGTGATGACTAGCTGCCTTCCCTCTAGTCTTACACTGCTAAATTAGGGACGGCTAGCACAGATAGCCCTCGAGTAGCTTTGTGCGAAATTCAAAAAAAACAATCATAAAGAAACTAATTTTGGACTAGTAAGTAGCAAACTCTTGAGCTATGCAATTCAAAAAAGTGGTACTGACTGTTACTGTTACAACGACCTAAAAGTACAGAACGTTTTCCACACGAATCATGGACCCTAAGTTTCACAACCATGCACGTTAGACACGAAGCCACACCTAGCCCGTAACAAGAAAAACTGGCCAGGCATGGCCAGGTGGGTTAAGGCGTGCGACTCGTAATCTGAGGGTCGCGGCTTCGCATCCCCGTCGCACCAAACATGCTCACCTTTTCAGCCGTGAGCTTTATAATGTGACGGTCAATCCCACTGTTCGTTGGTAAACAGGTAGCACAAGATTTGGCGATAGGTGGTGATGACTAGCTGCCTTCCCTCTAGTCTTACACTGCTAAATTAGGGACGGCTAGCGCAGATAGCCCTAGAATCGCTTTGCGCGAAATTCAAACCAAACCACATGGTTCTCAACTTTCTGAAATTGTGGCGTCGAAAGAAAACGGTTTGTATCACTTTTTTTCAAACTGTGTTACGACACCAGTGTCGACCTTACTAACTAAGTTTTCAAACTGTGGTACGACACCAGTGTTGACCTTACTAACTGTAAGTTTTCAAACTGTGGTACGACACCAGTGTTGACCTTACTAACTGTAAGTTTTCAAACTGTGGTACGACACCAGTGTTGACCTTACTAACTGTAAGTTTTCAAACTGTGGTAATGACACCAGTGTTGACCTTACTAACTGTAAGTTTTCAAACTGTGGTACGACACCAGTGTTGACCTTACTAACTGTAAGTTTTCAAACTGTGGTACGACACCAGTGTTGACTTTACTAACTGTAAGTTTTCAAACTGTGGTACGACACCAGTGTTGACCTTACTAACTGTAAGTTTTCAAACTGTGGTACGACACCAATGTTGACCTTACTAAGTGTAAGTTTTCAAACTGTGGTACGACACCAATGTTGACCTTACTAAGTGTAAGTTTTCAAACTGTGGTACGACACCAATGTTGACCTTACTAACTTCACGGGCCTGGTTGTTAGTCTGATAACTTTGAAACCGCGACACGCAAATTGCGAGTCGATCGCCCTAACTGCCAGGACATGTCCCATGCGGCTAATTTTTCTTGACAGGAATATCGGTAGTAAAAGGGTTGAACACCACGAGATTAGGATTAAACTTTATCATAATTTTATGCTGAAAAATGAAATAAATAACATATATCGACTATAACTACAAAATATTGAAACACAATATTGTAAAATAACCTCAGAAATCACAGAAGTGCTTTCATTTCGCGAAGCATTACAGGTCACTATAACGACATATAAAATGTCCTCACCTGGTCCAAAACCTGAAGCTCTTGGGGCGGATATGACGTTCACACAGCCTCTTGAGCGAAGGTCCCAGAAACGAATCGTCCTGTCGTGAGATCCGCTAACAAACGTAGCACCACCCCAGGTATAAAGAGAAAGAACTGTGCCTAGGAGAGGTTAAAGGTTAAAAAAGTGCTTTCATAATCAAAGTAGTCGACAAGCTACTCTTACACACACACACATAGAAAAACAAAGACAATGATGGATTTTGTTTGTTTTTGATTTTCGCCCAAAGCTATTATGAAGGCTATCTGCGCTAGTCGTCCTTAATTTAGCAGAATATGTCTAGAAGGAAGGCAGCTAGTCATCACCACCCACCGCCAACTCTTCGGAAACTCTTTTACCAACGAGTAGTGGGATTAACTAAACTTATAACACCCTTACAACTAAAAGGGCGAGCACGTTTGGTTTGACAGGGGTTCGAACCTGCAATCCTCAGATCACGAGTCGAGTGCCCTAACTACCTGGCGATGCCGAGCCATGATGGATTTATAAATTGGATAAATTTACTGATGGCAAATGTAAAAACAACAACAACAAACAATATAAAAATAAAAACAAGAGTTAGGCTTAATTTAGTTCATACTAAACTTAACTCGCCTGGAGAAAACATTTTCCGAAAAATACGAATTATAGAAGTGAGTTATTATGTTTTAATCCTTTAGAGAAGCCCTACAGTTCAAACTTTTTTCTTATTAATGTAGGCCTGTTTAATAATAACTTTATAACATATATATCCTTTCTTGGGTACCTCTGCAGATGTAGGCCTATCTACTATTAGCTTTATAACACATATTTAACCTTTTTTTTGGTTAACCCTATAAAATGTAAGCCTGTCCAATACGTTTTATAACACATTTTTGACCTTTTATTGATTAATATTACAAAGCGTAAGCCTATCTGATATCAGCTTTATAACGCATACTTAACTCTTTTGATTAACCCTAGAATACGTAGGCCTATCTACTATTGGTTTTATAACACATATTTAACCTTTTTTTTGGTTAACCCTATAAAATGTAAGCCTGTCCAATACGTTTTATAACACATTTTTGACCTTTTATTGATTAATATTACAAAGCGTAAGCCTATCTGATATCAGCTTTATAACGCATATTTAACTCTTTTGATTAACCCTAGAATATGTAGGCCTATCTACTATTGGTTTTGTAACACATATTTAACCTTTTTTTGGTTAACCGTACAAAATGTAGGCCTATTCAATATATTTTATAACACATTTTTGGTCTTTTCTTGACCGAGATAAAAAAAATTAAGCCTAGTTTTATAATATATTTTAGACTAAGGTAAAGTATAAGATAATGCTCAGACGTTATTTGTTATTGTTGTTTTTTCACGAAAGGTAACGAAAATTATTCAGACAGCGTAAAGATAACTGGGCAAACACTTTCTGATATAATTTGAAACCATGTTTGAGGTACTTTCAATCGCATGTCTCAAATGTGAACGCTATAGTAACTACGCGACTAACAACAGAATAGTATAATAATGGACTTGATAAATGAAAAACCAAATTTGTTTGTTGTGTTTTTACACAAAGGTACAAATAGGTTGTCTGCGATCTATCGAGATCGAACCACAAATTTTAACGTTTTAAATCCGTAAAATTACTCCTAATCATAGTAGACAACAACTATAATAAAAAACTGCCTTCACTGAATGAAATAAACAACACTTCATTGTTATATTACCTAAAATATTTTGCATGACCTTAGAAGAGTAGGTAACACTGCTGGTTTTTTTTTTTTTGTTTTAATTTTGCACAAAGCTACTCGAGGGCTATCTGTGCTAGCCGTCCCTAATTTAGCAGTGTAAGACTAGAGGGAAGGCAGCTAGTCATCACCACCCACTCCCAACTCTTGGGCTACTCTTTTACCAACGAATAGTGGGATTGACCGTAACATTATAACGTCCCCACGGCTGAAAGGGCGAGCATGTTTGGCGCGATGGGGATTCGAACCCGCGACCCTCAGATTACGAGTCGCACGCCTTAACACGCTTGGCCATGCCGGGCCCAACACTGCTGGAGGATTACTTACGAAAAATATTGTGCATTCTGTTGTAAAGAGTTTGATATAACCACGTCCTCTGTTACATCCAAGCCTGTCTTTTTTAAGCATATGTAAAAACTCAAGCTGTATGTGTGCACAAAAGGGAATCGAGCCGATAATTTTAACGGTATTAAATCCGGAGAATTACCACTGTCCCAGTGGAGTGCTACCTCATGCGACAATACAACTACCTAAAAAAGAAAGTGAAAGTAGCGTCACCTATCGAACTGATTTAAAATTTGCTCTGAGAACGAATACTGCCCTGCTTGTTTTAGGAAATGTTTATTCGTATCTTAGAAACACACCAGAATGTCCAGTTAAAGTCTGAAAGGCTACTCCTGTCTCGCAGTCAGTTATAAAGATTTTATTATCGATGGATCCGCCACTGATAAGTAAACTGGACTGGTTACTTAAGTCTTCCATGAAACACAGGTCTCGAACAGTTCCCATGTGCATGGTGAGCTCCATAGCGCCACCTGTAAGTAAAGAAACCAATTAGTGTACAGGTATGACACAACAGTTTTCACTTTACCCTAGTAAAGGAATGTTAAGCATCAGTAAATATCACATTAATTCATCAAAGTGCTTAGAAAGGGGTGTAGATTTTTTACACCCGATGGGGGATGATTTTTACAACAACCTATGTGAACTGTTCAATTTGCAAATTGGTAATCTCTGATTACGTGAACCTGAAAGCTGTAAACATGCAGTCACAGAGTAATCTTGTTACCACGATACTTGCATGTATACTTAGACCTACTGACTGATACTTACGAACTATCGCTTAGAAAAGTTTAGAAGCTACGCCTATATTAAAGATTTACATTTCGGCTACTAAAAAAGCCTACATCTAGGCCTAATTATGTAATTTGATTGGTAAGAACACGAGAATCACAAGAACAAACACACAATTTGTAGGCCTGTGATGTAATAAAACAATTCAACAGACCAAACTGTTCCCACCTAAAATGGGAGGGATGATTGTATGCCCCATACGCCTCCTAAAATGAAGGAGGGATGTATAATCCCCATCCCCCGGATCTACGCCCCAGATGCTTAGAATGAACTAGGTTTCACAAGTCTCATAATAACACTCTATAAAACCGGATCAGTTACTAAAATTCAGATAGTTTTGTTTAGTAGCTTATCCAGTAATCACTGTAACATTTTGTGACCGGTCATAAGTTTGACGATTGCTGTTGTTGTTTTGAATTAAGCACAAAGCTACACAATGGGCTATCTGTGCTCTACCCACCACGGGTATCGAAACCCGGTTTTTAGCGTTGTAAGTCCGCAGACATACCGCTGAGCCACTGGGTGGGGGCAAGTTTGAAGATAAATAACAACGTAAACAAATCTTATTATAAGTACACTAGAACGGTTTTGAAAAAAAACAACTTCCAAGTAAAATCACTACATTACTTACCAGCTAAAAACAATTATGAATAACCTGCTGAAGGAAATTAGTTAACAATTATGAATAACCTGCTAAAGGAAAACCTAGTTACCAATTATGAATAACCTGCTGAAGGAAATTAAGGAATATTAGTTAACAATTATGAATAACCTGCTGAAGGATAACCAATTATGAATAACCTGCTAAAGGAAATTAGTTAACAATTATGAATAACCTGCTGAAGGAAATTAGTTAACAATTATGAATAACCTGCTAAAGGAAATTAGTTAACAATTATGAATAACCTGCTAAAGGAAATTAGTTAACAATTATGAATAACCTGCTAAAGGAAATCAGTTAACAATTATGAATAACCTGCTAAAGGAAATTAGTTAACAATTATGAATAACCTGCTAAAGGAAATCAGTTAACAATTATGAATAACCTGCTAAAGGATATCAGTTAACAATTATGAATAACCTGCTAAAGGAAATTAGTTAACAATTATGAATAACCTGCTAAAGGAAATTAGTTAACAATTATGAATAACCTGCTAAAGGAAATTAGTTAACAATTATGAATAACCTGCTAAAGGAAATCAGTTAACAATTATGAATAACCTGCTAAAGGAAATCAGTTAACAATTATGAATAACCTGCTAAAGGAAATCAGTTAACAATTATGAATAACCTGCTAAAGGATATCAGTTAACAATTATGAATAACCTGCTAAAGGAAATCAGTTAACAATTATGAATAACCTGCTAAAGGAAATTAGTTAACAATTATGAATAACCTGCTAAAGGAAACTAGTTACCAATAATGAATAACCTGCTAAAGGATATCAGTTAACAATTATGAATAACCTGCTAAAGGATATCAGTTAACAATTATGAATAACCTGCTAAAGGAAATTAGTTAACAATTATGAATAACCTGCTAAAGGAAATTAGTTAACAATTATGAATAACCTGCTAAAGGAAATTAGTTAACAATTATGAATAACCTGCTAAAGGAAATCAGTTAACAATTATGAATAACCTGCTAAAGGATATTAGTTAACAATTATGAATAACCTGCTAAAGGATATTAGTTAACAATTATGAATAACCTGCTAAAGAATATCAGTTAACAATTATGAATAACCTGCTAAAGGAAACTAGTTAACAATGTTAACAATTATGAATAACCTGCAAAGGAAATCAGTTAATAATTATGAATAACCTGCTAAAGGAAACTAGTTAACAATTATGAATAACCTGCTAAAGGATATTAGTTAACCTCCTTTTAATGGAAACAAAACCATGCCTTAACGAGTTAATCAGTGAAATCTATGGACCTTCATGGTAATACATAACAAACATATTCATTCTCACAGAAGCGTCATATGTAGAAAATCCTTACCAGAACATTAGAACTGTTGCAAGAATAATTATATTGAAATGTACTTATGTCATATAATTTCCATGGTAATATACTATTGCTGCTTCTGTACACATCCCATGGTAACACACTATTGTTATTAATGTAGAATTCCCATGGTAGCAGATTACTGTTGCAACTGCAGAGATTCCATGGTAACACACTATTGTAACTAATGTAGAGATTCCAATGGTAACACACTATTGTAACTAATGTAGAGATTCCATGGTAACACGCTATTGTAACTAATGTACAGATCCCATGGTAACACACTATTATTACTACTGTATAGATCCCATGGTAACACGCTTATTGTTACTACTGTATAGATCCCATGGTAACACGCTATTGTTACTACTGTATAGATCCCATGGTAACAAGCTATTGTTACTACTCTATAGATCCCATGGTAACACGCTATTGTTACTACTGTGTAGATCCCATGGTAACACGCTATTGTTACTACTGTATAGATCCCATGGTAACACACTATTGTTACTACTGTATAGATCCCATGGTAACACACTATTGTTACTACTGTATGGATCCCATGGTAACACACTATTGTTACTACTGTATAGATCCCATGGTAACACACTAATTTCTAGTCGGTGGTTTCAGCAGATAGCCCAGTGTGGCTTTGCTAAAAGGAAACACACATACACTAATTTTGCTGCTACAAATAATGTAATAAAATATGTTAGATTCTCTGATAACAGGACTTCAGGACATAAACAAACAACAAAATGTGATGAAACGTTAATACTGTTGTTAAGGTAACCAACGAAGACACACAGGAATCTACAGTAGCGCACTCTGACGAAACACAATACAATTGTAGTAGAAATAATTAACGTATCAACTATACTGAGTAAATCTTAGTACCATACCTTCAATACAGCAAAGCCTAACCATACCTATAATATTACAGCAAAATCTAGTATCTTACCTTCAATATTACAGCAAAATCTAGTACCATATCTTCAATATTACAGCAAAACCCTACCTTCAATATTACAGCAAAACCTAGTTCTTACAGCAAAAGTATCTTACCTTCAATATTACAGCAAAATATTACCATACCTTCAATATTACAGCTAGTATCCTAACATTATTAGAGCCTACTACCATACTTTCAATATTACCAAAATAGTATCTTCAATACTACAGCTTATCAACACTAATATACAGCCTACTACCAACTTTCAATATTACAGCAAAATATAGTACCTTACCTTCAATATTACAGCAAAACCTAGTATCTTACCTTCAATATTACAGCAAAGCCTAGTATCTTACCTTCAATATTACAGCAAAATATAGTACCATACCTTCAATATTACAGCAAAACCTAGTATCCTTTAATACCAAAGCCTACTCCATACTTCTTTCAATATTACAGCAAAATATAGTACCTTACCTTCAATATTACAGCAAAACCTAGTATCCTAACCTTAATATTACAAAGCCTACTACCATACCAATATTACAGCAAAATATCTTACCTTCAATATTACAGCAAAACCTAGTACCTTACCTTCAATATTACAGCAAAACCTAGTATCTTACCTTCAATATTACAGCAAAATATAGTACCATACCTTCAATATTACAGCAAAACCTAGTATCCTAACATTAATATTAGAGCAAAGCCTACTACCATACTTTCAATATTACAGCAAAACCTTGTATCCTAACATCAATATTACAGCAAAACCTAGTATCCTAACATCAATAATACAGCAAAATATAGTACCATACCTTCAATATTACAGCTTCTAGGGTTAAATCTCATCAACTTGATTGTCTTATCATTGGAGCCTGTTGCTAAAAGATCTCCGGTTCCATTCCATGCTAGACAGTAGATAGAACCCTTGTGATGTTTCATTTTCTCTATTAAGATAGTTGGTTTGCGGGTCTCGCACTTTTCACTGTTGACAGAAAACAGAGCTTTAAGAGAGAGAAACGTAAAGCTTCAAGTTAGGAAACAAGAGTGAAAACTGATATTCAACGGATAAAATACAATGGAACTCCATGAGAGAAACTGGGCTCCAATAGTGGAAAGCAGACTTCAAGACAAAACTGCACTTTATATGAGAAAACAAAACACGCTTTCAAAAAAAAAGAAATCTGGAAATTCATTAGAAGGAATTACCTTTTGTTGTGTCAGTTTGAGGGACCAGTTTAACTGGTAATTATTTATTTTTTGATCTTCACATATTTTTTTTGGTTTGTTTTCAATTTCCCGCAAAGCCACAAGAGAGCTATGTTCTCGCTGTCCCTAATTTAGTAGAGAAAGACTAGGGGGAAAACAGCTTGTCACCACCACCCACTGCCGACTTTTGGACTACTCTTTTACCTACGAACACTGGGAATGACCATCACATTTTTAACGCATTCAAAACTGAAAGGGTGAACATTCTTGGTGGAACGGATATTCGAACTGTGGGATGCTTGTCTAGCGTTCTAACCATATGGCCATGCACACAATTTTTTGTTCTATTAAAATAATTTTTAAATATTCTATGCAAGTTTTTGATACAACAACAACAAAATTTGTGCATGGCCATATGGTTAGAGCGCTAGACTCGCAATCCCACGGTTCGAATATCTGTTCCACCAAGAATGTTCACCTTTTCAACTTTGTATTCACGCGTGTGAATACAGATCGAAAACTGTAAAGTAGAGACGTCTGGTGTCAACAAAAATGTTTGCATCAATTTTCGTATTAGTAATTTATTATCATTATAATGGAAAATCACCAACCTCACTTCGTTCAGTTTTGGATATGCACATATTCGTAAGGATTTGGAATTAGCTCCACTTGCATATAAACGTCCACTCGGGTGAAACTCGGCGGTCCTGATGACCTGTCCATCTTCAAGTTTAGTGACTGGAATAAGCAACGGTTTTCGTCCAGTGGCTTTGCTACGGTTCTCTTCTCGACGATGCTGATAAGATATAAAGCAATGACTTCACGAAGACTAGGAACCAACTTAAAATAAATATATCTATAATTGAGTCAGCTGATTTGGATATTAAAAACTTTTATTTAAAAGTACAGAACACGTAACAGCATTCCGACCTCCTCAGGTCATCATCGGGTAAAGATTTAGATTTGAAAATGTGACCCCTTATTGATTTCGAGTTGCAGGGGAATTTGTAAATATTTATTGTAGTATATAATATATTAACTATTTGCAACGCCACCTAGAATATTACACCTACCAATACTGTCGTCTCCACAACTCATGGTCAATAAGGGTCACATTTTCAAGTCTAATTCTTGACCTGATGATGACCTAAGGAAATCAGAACGTTGTTATTTGTTTTGTATTTTCACATAAAAGGAATAACTTACAATTAAATTGGTCTGAAAAAAATGAACTCTCAGAATTTCGAAGCAGGGCTACATAAAGCCACCCCAAGGAAACTAAATTTTAATATCTCTACACAATGGGCTATCTGTTCTTTCATTTTATTTAATACTTCTATCATTAACTACACAATAAACAAACGTACGTCATTATCAAATGGAGAATTTTCTCATTTGTTTGCAACCCGCCATTCATGGAAAATAACTACATGAAATAAACAATTCTAGATTTGTGTGTATGTTTATTTTCAAACCTAAT
Source organism: Tachypleus tridentatus (assembly GCF_004210375.1). Lineage (NCBI taxonomy): Eukaryota > Metazoa > Arthropoda > Merostomata > Xiphosura > Limulidae > Tachypleus > Tachypleus tridentatus. The sequence continues at coordinate 12,021,438 of NC_134834.1, forward strand.
GTTTATTTTGAAGTTCCTTACAAATATTCATTCAGGAAATCACACACTCCTCTACAAAAACAAAACCTGAAATATTTGTTAGTAAATATTTGCAGTTTATCAGTTCTAGAGCTGTTTTTGTCGCAGGCAGTAGGTGGTTTGGTTATTTCCAAACTTCGAATAAAGTTATTTATAAGTTGTCTGCGTTACAGCCTTTCCTAATATAAGGGTTAGGGTGTTCGATTCACAATCTGTGAATCTCAGGTTCGAATTCCCATCAGTGAACATCCTCGTTTTTTTAAGCCTTGGGTGCGTTATAAGATGAAGATCAATCCCACTATTCATTGGTAAAAAAGACCGCAAGAGTTGGCTGTGGGTAGTGTTAATTGGCTGCCTTCCCTCTAGTGTTACACTCCCAAATTAGGGAGGCAAGCACAGATAACTCTCGAGTAGCTTTGCGGTAAGTTCGAAACAAACTAAACTTAATTTTAAACTGGTAGAATAGATGGAAAGTAGCTATTTAATAGCACAAACCACCCATCTCTTGGGTTGCTATAACTGAATAGTTAGAGATTTGATACATTTACAACACATCTGCAGCTCCCTAGTGCGGAGCTCGTTTTTACGGCAATACGACGCGAACGTTGAACCCTAAGATTCAAGACCTGACAGTGAGAGATCTTTGTAATCAGTACTTAGAAATTATAAGCTATGTTCTGTGAATTTAGTTTTGTTATAAATGTATAGGTGGCAACCCTACGTTTTAAAAATTCACATGTAATAAACTGTATGCACATACTAGCTGGTGTTTATTTCTGACAATGAAATAAGTCATTTTATAGCCAAGCAACTGTCACAAAATATCTGAGCCAAATAATACACTGCTTCTTGTCGCATATTAACCCTTGATTAACAGACACGACAGCTGCGCAGCCTAGTCTAGCTTTCAGCCATTATTTTGCCTGGTTGACCTTAAACAGTCGAGACATGTCCACGTGATCTATAAAGTAATAACTTCCTCCTCGCGGCGATCTTGTGCATGACCACGTGACATCCTAACAACAGCTGTTGTAAGGGGATCTGCTTTCACTGAAGAGGCGCAAGAATGACTCTTTATCGTCACTGTTTAGTGATACATCTATAAAATCGGCAAAAAAATGTCTGGGAATATTTCAATGTGGGAAATAACTCTTATAATAACCACTGACAAAAAAGAAAATATCAAACAAGTGTTTCATCCTGGTATAAATTAACGTCTCCAGGCGTTCCGTATTCAATAACATTAGAAAGGCATACTTAGAAATTTCACACTAGATGGCGCTTTTTAATTATTATTTTTTTAAATTTCGCACAAAGTTACTCGAGGGCTATATGCGCTAGCCGTCCCTAATTTAGCAGTGTAAGACTAGAGGGAAGGCAGCTAGTCATCACCACCCACCGCCAACTCTTGGGCTAGTCTTTCACCAACGAATAGTGAAATTGACCGTAACATTATAACGCCCCAGGGCTGAAAGGGCGAGCATGTTTGGCGCGACGGGGATGCGAACTCGCGATCCTCAGATTACGAGTCGCACGCCTTAACACGCTTGGCCGTGCCGGGCCTGCTTTTAAAATTAAAATAAAAAACTAATTGTTTTTTCACCATTAACAAACAGGGAGAAAGTTACTTTCCATTTTCATGTTCAACGTTTTTTGAGCTAGAATTGAAGTAAAGATTCTGTTACAAGATACGAGAAGATTTTTTGACTATCAAGATTTAAACTGAAGAAAACTGAAAAAGTTGAATTATTTTATTAGTGGCAGTATAACATTTAAATATGTATATAATTAGGAACATTAGAAACACTAATAAAAAACGAAAATGTTAACTTCACAATGAAAATTCCAGTGAGTCAGCGATGCATTTACCGACTTTCAACGCTAAAACCTGGGTCTGATTCCACGTCGTGGACAGATAACTATTATTAGCTAGAAGCCAAAGAAAGGATACTTCTCTTTATTGCTGCCATCTATTAGTATATCATCAATTAATTATACATTGTAAACATGACATTAGCACTAGGCCTATTATATTTTTATGCTTTGCAAGGGTGGGAATCAATTTCTATCATTTGTTCAAACAAGATTCACCCTATAATCGGCGGTGGATGTTGTTAACCAGCTGTTGGTAGATGGTGCTGACTAGTTATAAACGGATATCCTTTCGTGTAGTTCTGAGATATAGAAATGAACTTAGAACATTACAGCATAGAACTAGAGAAACAGTTCATAGAACGGCCTGTAACAACTCAAAATCACAAATACTGTTGAAGGGGAAAATGGAACACCAAGATTTTAGGTAAACAATATATACAGTGTAACAATTAAGTGCTTTAAATCGTGGCTATTATTAAATACTATTTGATTCAAATATGGCGATCCTGTAACCACATAAAGTTATCAAAACTTATACTCAAACATTTGTTTGTTGTAGTAAATGTTTTGGATAAACATTTGTATTTACTTTCTGTTTATATCTACCCAAATGCAGCAGATAGCCCAAAGTGACACACACACAACTGCAAAACGCACCATAAAGCGAGATTCTGTGACGAAACGCATCTGATTGTAGCGCCATCTCGTAAAAGAAAATAAAGAAATAAATATAACAAAAATAATATTTGAGACAGAAAAGAAAAATATTTAACATACGTCGTTTTAAAATAGTTGAAATATGAAACGCGGCTGATTGCAGCGCCATCTCGTAAAATTAAAAATAACAAAAATAATATTTGAGACTGAAAAGAAAAATATTTAATAAACGTCGTCCATTTTAAACAGTTGAAATTTAACAACGACAGAGAAACTTTAAGTTGTAATGTAATAATAATAGAAAATCTGAAGCTAGTATTTAACAACGACGAAAAATGTGTGATTGAAACCAAACGACGACAGAAAAATGTCTCTTCACTCGACAATGACTTCGTCGGGTTCCAGTCGTATAGCCCAGTGGTTAACGTTAGTCCAATGTTCTCACCTCGTTTCTGCAAAATCGCGCTTCGCATTCTGGTGCCGTGGGTGTGTTACAAAAGTGACCGTCACGTCCAAATATTTAATCAGAATAGTTCAGTAGTTTGCAGTGGGTGTTCCTGACTAGTTCACCTTCTTCTAGTCTACCAGCTCAAAATTAGGGAAGGCATATATTGGAAATAGACAAACTAAATACCTTCCATAGACATCAGTAGCCCGATATGGCTTTTGCTATATGAAAACAAACCTTTCATCGGACCTCGATCTGGATGAATGAACCTGAATACGAGGTCTGATCAAAAAGTTCTGAGACTTCTTCCGTTACAGGCGCCAGTACAGAATCGTGAGCTTCACTGAGGCGTGTACAAAGTACAAATACTGATGTACCCCACGAACAAGCCATTTCTCCAGACCTTGTACTCGTGTCGCGCAAAACTTGTTCAAAGACAAACGTATCTATTGCCCCTGTCGTAATAAAAATGAGCAGACTAGAAAAACAAACGTGTTTGTACCGATTTTGTGTGAAAAATGGTGAAGGAGGAACAGAAATCCTCGAAATGTTAAGAACTGCCTTTGGTGATGACTGGTTAAGTAAGGATGTCGTTTATCAATGGATAAAACAATTCCAAAATGGCCGGAAATTGGTCAAAGATGACCCACGTTCTGGGCGACTGTCAACATAGTCTACTGATGAAACGGTCGCTAAGGTGACAGTAAACAAGGCCTTTTGCGGTCTTAATTCGATTGAGGGAGAAAGTTAGAAGAAACCACAGTGAGCTGTGGTAGCATGGTCACTGGTTTCCTCATCATGACAACGCGCCTTCACAAAAATTGCTGTGTCTGTTCAAGAATTTTTGGCAGAAAAAAAAAAGAGACATTAACCCCGTATTCTCCCAATTTTGCCCCGTGTGATTTTTTTTTTTTTTACTAAAAGTCAAAATTAAGTTGAAAGGAAATAGATTTGATGACATTCCAACCTTCCATAATAGTGTGAAAGCAGAACTTAGTCGCATAACAGTTGAAGGCTTCCAACTTCTGAAAATAGAAGAAACGTTGGAACAAGTGTGTATCAGCTGTGGGAGATTACTTTGTATGGGACAGCATGTAATACTGATGTATGTACATTATTCTTCGAAATTAAAAATGACGTCTCAGAATTTTTAATCACACCTCGTAAATAACGTGACGTAGATAGTTTTAAATTATGCTAATAGGTAGCGCTTATCACATTCATTATTTTTTTCTCTCGTGACATCGTTTCTAAGATGGTTACAAAGAAAACCTTTTAAAGAGAACACAATTTAAAAAAATACTCAATTGATCAAAACCTTACTGTTACTTTAATAGTTTGGCTAGCAACAGCGTTTGATTATGTACCCAAAATTAACGTTGTTTCACGATTATAGTTCCATTAAAGATGTCTTGCAATTTCTTATAATAAGAATTACAGATGACATGCACTCAGTGAAAGTTCGGCGGATACAACTATTTCAGTTAGGTACCAAAATTTCGTGATACATGTCTGTCTGTTATCTTGGTAATTGAGAAGCAAAATAATACGTATCAAAATAATCAAAGCATAATCACCCCGCCCACTTTCTCAATAAAATCTTTTGCTGTTATACAAAAAGACTAGCGAGTAACATGACTGAACAAAATCAATTATAATTTTGGTCTCGGTTTAAAAGAAACACCTCTTTTCGAATTCATCATGTGTGTGTGTTGTTCTTATAACAAAGCCACATCGGGCTATCTGCCGAGTTCACTTCTTTCTGAATTCATCATGTGTGTGTGTTGTTCTTATAACAAAGCCACATCGGGCTATCCGCCGAGTTCACTTCTTTCTAAATTCATCATGTGTGTGTTGTTCTAATAGCAAAGCCACATCGGGCTATCTGCCGAGTTCACTTCTTTCTGAATTCATCATGTGTGTGTGTTGTTCTTATAACAAAGACACATCGGGCTATCTGCCGAGTTCATCTCTTTCTGAATTCATCATGTGTGTGTGTTGTTCTTATAACAAAGCCACATCGGGCTATCTGCCGAGTTCACTTCTTTCTAAATTCATCATGTGTGTGTGTTGTTCTTATAGCAAAGCCACATCGGGCTATCTGCCGAGTTCACCTCTTTCTAAATTCATCATGTGTGTGTGTTGTTCTTATAACAAAGATACATCGGGCTATCTGTCGAGTTCACCTCTTTCTAAATTCATCATACAAACATGATTGATTAAAATTGTATAATAGTCAGTCTATTCTACATAACTTACACGGCCCGGCATGGCCAGGTGCTTAAGACATTCGATTCGTAATCTGAGGGTCGCGGGTTCGAATCCCCGTCACACCAAACATTTTCGCCCCTTTTAGACGTGGGGGTGTTATAATGTTACGGTCAATCCCATTATTCGTTGGTAAAAGAGTAGCCCAGGAGTTGACGATGGGTGGTGATGACTAGCTGCCTTCCCTCTAGTCTTACACTGCTAAATTAGAGAAGGCTAGCGGAGATAGTTATCGTGTAACTTTGCGCGAAATTCAAACATACAAACGTAACTTACAAAGTATTTAAACGCACTAAATTGTTCAGAGCTGTAACTTCTACTATGGGAATGTAGGCGACAAAGCTGTGGGTGGTGGGTGTAGAATGATGCTCCTAACAATTACGATTGTTGATGGGTGGAAGAGATCCAGTACGGGACGAATGAAACTGATGTCAAAAAATATCCGCCATGTTTTACATCTTGTTCACACGCTGTATCACGTGCAACCAAATACTTTTAACACTTCTGCTGATAAACTGTTCGATAGAACTGTTTTCCTGAGAAATAACCATGAAAAACGTTTAACAGGACTTGCTTTCTGAGCTATAGTCTGAAAAAAATTCTGATAAGACTGGCTTTCTGAGAGATAACCTCACTAATCCTTTACCTCAAAAGAGCAGCAGTTTTTCTTCTCAATAGATAACACCAGAATGTTTTCAGTTCCAATCAAGCGTTTAAAGGAAGATGTTTAACATAAAACGTTCTTTGAATTGGAAACACACTAAGACCACAGCATTACGTCTTGTCGCGTGTCTTCACCTATAGAGACTTAGCTTATAAACTGTAAAATAAGCCAATCTACATAAATAAATCGAGTTTCACTAGTTGACAGAAGTAACAATTACAACAAGAGTGAGCAAGAATAAAGTCACGTGATGTACCCGTCACAGTACTCCTGATACCACGCTACCTTACTCGCGAACCAGGTTTTGCTATTACATCATCATCTTTTCTTTCAGCCTCCACGAGCAGGACGGAGAGGACATGGACTTCAATGTATTTCACGTAATTATGAGGAAGGTTGATAAATCACACGGACAATCTCTTCTTCACGTCGTTTAATCACGAAAGACAGCGTGACAAACAGCTACGCATAAGTACCTATAGAAGATCACTTCTGTAACAAGTCCCCCCCCCCGTCGTTCTCACAAAGTTTTAAGGAATTGCCTCATATCACGGAAAATATTCTGATTTGCTGAATTTCGCCAAAGATACGTGATGGCTGTCTGCGCTAACTGTTCTTAATTTAGCTACGATGGGCCACCACCATCAAATCTCCAAGTCAGGGGCTACTCTTGTCCAGTAAGATTTGATCGATACTCTTATAACGCACCCATGGTCTAAGAGCAACAATCAAATATCATAACCAGGAAGTAGGCGAAGAAAGTTCGTGTTCTCTCGTGACGCCATTAACATGCGTTGAAAGTAGGCTATCCGTGTCGAGAAGAATCAGGTTCGGCACGGTGGTTACCGTGTCGGGCTTCGGATCAGAGGTTCCATGATTCGCGTCCTTTCACCGTGAAAACAAAGAGAGAGCATGAACTTTCTTTGTCAACTTCCTGATTATAACGGTGGTGTTACTTAACGCGACAAACGAGTCCAGAAGTCGTATTGTCCCCTTGATTTGACGCGAAGAAGGATTGTTTGTTTGTTTATGAATTTCGCGCTAAACTACACAAGGGCTAACTGCGCTAGCTGTCCCTAATTTAGCAGTGTAAGAATAGGGAGAAGGCAGCTAGTCATCACCACCCACCGACAACTCTTGGGCTACTCTTTTAACAACGAATAGACCATAATATTATAACGCTCCCACGGCTGAAAGGGCGAGCATGTTTGGTATGACGGGGATTCGAACCCACGACCCTCAGATTACGAGTCGAGCGCTCTAACCACGTGGTTATTCCATACGCGCAGCGAACACTCACCTACATTACATACTTACCGAGAAGCACGTGTCATCCTTTTTTTTGCTTTTCTAAAACAAAGCCACACTGCCGTGTCCACAGTGTGGAATCGAATCCCGTATTTTAGGAAGAGAATTCAGTCGGTAATACACATTTTTTTCGTCTTGGTCTCTCTCCATTTTGTAGAGAGCATCTCTTTGTTTGAAATGTATTAACAGTCAGTTTCCATTAAGAACGAGCAACCAGTTTACAATAGAAACCCATAATCAGGTTCTACTAAATATACTTACATGGCTCTTGGCCCGGCATGGCCAGGTGGTTAAGGCACTCGACTCGTAATTTAAGGACCGCGGGTTCGAATCCCCGTCACATCAAACAGGCTTGCCCTTTCAGCCGTGGGGCGTTATGATGTGACGATCAATCCCGCTATTCGTCGGTAATAAAGTAGCTCAAGAGTTGGCGGTGGGTGGTGATGACTAGCTGCCTTTCCTCTAGTCTTACACTGCTAAATTAGGGACGGCTAGCGCAGACAGCCCTAGAATCGCTTTGCGCAATTCAAAACAAACCTAACCACATGGTTCTCAACTTTCTGAAATTGTGGTGTCAAAATAAAACGGTTTGTATCACTTGTAAGTTTTCAAACTGTGGTACGACACCAGTGTTGACCTTACTAACTGTAAGTTTTCAAACTGTGGTACGACACCAATGTTGACCTTACTAACTGTAAGTTTTCAAACTGTGGTACGACACCAGTGTTGACCTTACTAACTGTAAGTTTTCAAACTGTGGTACGACACCAATGTTGACCTTACTAACTGTAAGTTTTCAAACTGTGGTACAACACCAATGTTGGCCTTACTAACTGTAAGTTTTCAAACTGTGGTACGACACCAGTGTTGACCTTACTAACTGTAAGTTTTCAAACTGTGGTACGACACCAGTTTGACCTTACTAACTGTAAGTTTTCAAACTGTGGTACGACACCAGTGTTGACCTTACTAACTGTAAGTTTTCAAACTGTGGTACGACACCAATGTTGACCTTACTAACTTCACGGGCCTGGTTGTTAGTCTGTCTGAGCTGTTTGGCACTTGACCCCAGGATGATCAAACTTCCTCTCTCCTCATCACTTAACGATACATCCTCATCACTTAACGATACATCCTCATCACATAATGATACATCCTCATCACTTAATGATACATCCTCATCACTTAATGATACATCCTCATCACTTAATGATACATCCTCATCACATAATGATACATCCTCATCACTTAATGATACATCCTCATCACTTAATGATACATCCTCATTACGTAATGATACATCCTTATCACATAATGATACATCCTCATCACATAATGATACATCATCACATAATGATACATCCTCATCACTTAATGATACATCCTCATTACATCCTTTTTCTTAACTCGTAACTCATATTTAGATTTCCAGGATAATTATTACATTAAAATAACACGTGTTCGAAATACAATTAGGAAGCTGTTTTTCAAGTCGATCAACATTTTACTTAATTGTTCATTTATTCTAGAAACAGGAACAAGTTCCCACAGTTATTGACTATATTTTCTCAGTGTTTACTTGTTTTCAAATTATACCTCACTTCCTTACTTTTATCCAACAGCGCGAGAAATACACCCAATCTAGTGCCATTACCGTCATATATGGTGAGAAATACACCCAATCTAGTGCCATTACCGTCATATATGATGAGAAATACACCCAATCTAGTGCCATTACCGTCATATATGGTGAGAAATACACCCAATCTAGTGCCATTACCGTCATATATGGTGAGAAATACACCCAATCTAGTGCCCTTACCATCTCACACGGTGAGAAATTCACTCAATATAGTGCCCTTATCCTCATGGATAAAAAATAATTCAGCTTTATTAGAAATGTTAAAAGTGACCTTTACCCTGTTGTTGAGGAACCAGTGACGTACCTTTCTAATGAAACTGGTAAATGTTTCTTTAAAGAGATGAAACCGAAACTGACGCTTAGATTAAAAGCCTATAAATCCAAAACTACAACGGGCTCCTTCCAAATTTATAAACAAATAAACACAATTTATAATGCAGTTTTGAACAGATAAGAACTTTTTTTGTTTTGATAACAGGTTTTTGTTGTTTTGTTCACTCGGGATGGAGAAAAACTGTGATTTTTACTTTTTACATCTGTAAACACGTGGCTGTGGCATATTGTCTTTAGTGTTCACTTTCACAACTATATATTTAATTATTAATATTTTAACCATCTTTCACACTTACAGTTATATCTTCCACTTTTAACATTTTTTTCTAGCGTACTTACCTCCATTACTATGTCTTCCAGTTTCAGAGGACCTTCCTTCAAAGTTTCCCGTTTACTAAAGAGACGAAAGTGGACACTACCCTCAGTAATTGGCCAAAGAAACCGAGACATCTCGACAAGTTATAGCTCAGTTCAGTACAGTTGGCTTGGGAAGAACAGTTTCTAACAGGAACTTAACTTTTAGACGAGAGTCAAGTGGTTCTGAGGTTCAACAATTATACTAGATCTGACCGATGGCGACGATCAAACTCCAGTGACCTATGTGTTTCTTTCTAATGTATCAAACTCCAGTGACCTACGATGGCGATGTTTCTTTCTAATGTATCAAACTCCAGTGACCTACGATGGCGATGTTTCTTTCTAATGTATCAAACTCCACTGACCTACGATGGCGATGTTTCTTTCTAATGTATCAAACTCCACTGACCTACGATGGCGATGTTTCTTTCTAATGTATCAAACTCCACTGACCTACGATGGCGATGTTTCTTTCTAATGTATCAAACTCCAGTGACCTACGATGGCGATGTTTCTTTCTAATGTATCAAACTCCACTGACCTACGATGGCGATGTTTCTTTCTAATGTATCAAACTCCACTGACCTACGATGGCGATGTTTCTTTCTCGTGATTTAAAGTTAAAACAAGTTCCTGCTATTTTCTTCGATAAAACTTGCAGCTAGTAAGTTAACCAGAATGACTGTGGATAACGTCTGCTTCCAAACGGTACTAAAACCGGTGATCTGCCTGTAAGTTGAGAGCAGCTCCATTAGTAACGTGTGAGTAAACCTGTTAGATGAAGAAAGGAGGCGTGGCTTATTTCTGATGAAACAGGGGTGGCTCATCCCCAGATAATTGTGGGAGTGTCACGAGACACCTTTAATACCTTCGTGATTGGAGAAACGCACAGGTTATTAAAAGTGGCTCTATTGGCGCACCTGGGAAACTAATATTACATAAAAGCCATTCTGTCAATAAATAATAATAAAAAAACAAAATATTCAATCTTTACTTAGAATAAACAACTCCACGTGTAACTTATTCACTTCATTCACCGAGAAAAATAACATCACAAGGGTGATACATCAGAGAATTTTCATTAAATGTTTCGAGATTTAAAAACACAAAATATGTGTTACATTCTTTTACCACTAGATGTCGGAAGGATCAAAGATTTTATAACGTGGTGTCATTAACCTCAAAGCTACACAATGAGCTATTTTTGCGCTTATCACTGTGGGAATAGAAACCCGATTTTTAGCTTGGTAAAGACCCTCAGACTTATCCGATAAGCCAGTGAGATAACAAGTACATTCACCAGTCACGTGACTGATGATGTCACAATTACTGCCTCGTTGTACAAGACCATTAGAGTTTGTTTGTTTGTTTGTTGGGAATTTCGCACAAAGCTACTCGAGGGCTATCTGCGCTAGCCATCCCTACTTTAGCAGTGTGAGGCTAGAGGGAAGGCAGCTAGTTATCACTACCCACCGCCAACTCCTTTACCAACGAATAGTGGGATTGGTCGTACCATTATAACGCCTCCACGGCTGAAAGGGCGAGCATGTTTGGGGTGATGAGGGTTCGAAGCCGCGACTCTCGGATTACGAGTCGAGTGCCATAACCACTCTATGACTAACGATCCCTCTGCTATTTGATCAGAAACAACAACAACTGCAGCTAACAGTTAATGGTGGGTACTGTTGGTTAGTTCTAGTCCGTCAGTTCAACAGAATGGATGGCGATGTGCAGATAACCCTAACTATATATAACAAACCGACAAATATTCTCCTAACAAGCGTCACAAAGCTCTTCTTGCAGCTACTTGAAAGCCAAATTACAAATAAATGACAATTCATTAAGTGGTTTTATCGTTCATAAAGAAAAAACTAATCTTCAAACAAGTACTGTGCAATTTGTCTCGCTTGGGCGGTAAGCAATAACAAGTTCGACACAGACACGTCTCTGAATGTAATTAACTTTTTGTGGGAAGCTTCGTTATTTTGTAGTTCACATTCACCACCAATAGGTGTCGTTTTATTTATTATATTCTCTATCGGCGTGTTCGTTTTTTGTTAAATGCAAAGCTTTATAATGGGCTATCTATTATACGCCCACCACGAAGTGTTCCATTACCTTCAGAATTACCACTCATCAGCTGGGGAGAGTCTCCATCATTAAAACAACAGACTTTTGTTCTTCTAGTTAGCAAATATTTAAGTTATTCCGACAAAGAGCTGATTAAGTGCACCATTTTCAGATGGTGTTGCTATGGTGACAACTTGAAGATATTTTGTCAGAGGTAATTATTATTTAAAAAAAAAAATCCTACCCTTAACCATGGTTCATAATTTTTCACACTATTTGGTTGGTTAACAACAGCACGATAGTGACATGGTTTCAAAGTCCATTTCAATGTGTGTTTTTTCCCCACTTTATTTACCCTTTACTTGGTTCCCCCCCAATTATCAAATTACCCTCTTTAACGACCCAGGATTCTTCTCGAATTCTCATAATTTTGAACGTGTTTTTGTAAACTTTGGACACTTAATTTTTTTCTTGTTACTATGGTGATGTTATTTTATCAGTGAAGTACAGAAGAGAACGAATCAAATACTACGGAACAAAATTCCTGTCTCCAAAATACTAAAACTTCTATCACCTTCCCTTTGAAATTCAAGGCTTCGGATTGTTGGAAAAGAACCATGCTAATCGGATAACAAACGAATTTGTTTTTTCCGAAAGTTATTCACACGTTAGTACGATTAGAGCTTCTTGACTGTATACAATTGTTAAGCCTTATTTAGATGAACTTTGATCTTAAAACACTTTGTGAAGAAACTTCTAATTGTGTGTGACGTTTAGAAAAAAAATAAAATATTGTATGCGTAAAACGAACAAATATTTTCGACGTAAACATTATACTAATCGAGACATGATATTCGCTATTTCAGTTGATAGCTAAATAGGAGCGCCATCTTGTAAGAACTTTTAAGACAAATTTACATGTATGTCCCATCATTCACTGAGGCGGCAAAGAGGTCCATACGTTGTGCGCGTTCCAAATTTCTCGTTTGTATATTTTTGTTGGTTTTGAATTTCACGGAAAGCTACACGAGGGATATCTGTCCCTAATTTAGCAGTGTAAGACTGAAGGGAAGGCAGCTGGTCATCATCACCCGCCGCCAACTCTTGGGCTATTCTTTTACCAACGAATAGTGGGAGTGATCGCAACATTATAACGCCCCCACGGCTGAAAGGGCGACCATATTTGGTGTGACGGGGATTCGAATTTATCGAAGAAGGAATGCTTTTAATGGGTGTAGAAAGACATAAACAATAACAACAAGGAAGTGTTGAATCATCATCTATGATTGAAGAAGCTTCATCATTGTCCCAATTCGTGGTTCGTGTTATTTAATGTGTCCATTGTAATACATGTGTTGGAATGGGCAACATTACTGAAGTTAGTGTAATTTCTCTTTGCAACGCTGCAGTTATTATTTGCAGATGCCAGAAACTACAGAGACAAGGGCATATCAAACCCTGCAAGTCCCGATATTACACCATACACAACCCTGAAAATCTTGGGATAAGAAATAAAGTCCAACAAGTCCAGAAAAAGGGAGAATATATAAATTTTATAACACCTTTAGTAGAAGTTTATTAGAAAAAAAAGAACAAACAATTGTAGCATCTCAATATAGGGCATGAATGTTTCGGCGCGTGCCTCTGTCTGACCAGATGTAACAAACACTATACTAGCGTCTAGTTATCCAATGGAAGCAGATCTCACTTGTGTAGAAGAATGTAAGTGAACAGTGTTACTGAACTGTAGATGTTAGCCTAACAGGATATAAAATTCTAGTGACATTTAATGAATAACAGTAGTAACTGTAATGCTATTTCACAAAATCCAGTAATCTCAGTTTGAAAAATCAACCTCTGATGTCCCATTCTACCACTTTCAGCAACCAATTTATGCAGTCCATATTGTGCCACCATCAAGTGAGTATAAAATAAGATACGTCGACAGCTTCTAATCCAATAGCGTATAATTCAAATTAAAGATCAAAATAAAAACACATCCTGTCAGAGTTCAAAGAGCATTTAAACCTAACTGTTTATTCATTGTACAAAATATACAGAAAAACATGCATAAAGTAATGATGTTTTGTGAAATGAGTTCCAGTAATTTTCACAATATCATTGGAAGTGTTATAAAGAAGGGAACAACAACAAATACACAAATTAGAGACACCATACTTTGAAGGTTTATGTAACTGCAGGTAACAAGTGAAGTCAATAACTGGATGAGGTTGTAATGTCTCTTTCTATAGTGATACAAAAACTCAGCATAAAGTCAAGTACAACACTAGTTGTCTCTTTCTATAGTGATACAAAAACAAAGCATAAAGTCAAGTACAACACTAGTTGTAATGTCTCTTTCTATAGTGATACAAAAACAGCACAGCATAAAGTCAAGTACAACACTAGTTGTCTCTTCTATAGTGATACAAAACACAGCATAAAGTCAAGTACAACACTAGTTGTCTCTTTCTATAGTGATACAAAACACAGCATAAAGTCAAGTACAACACTAGTTGTCATAGTGATACAAAAACACAGCATAAAGTCATACAACACTAGTAATAAAGTCTCTTTCTATAGTGATACAAAAACACAGCATAAAGTCAAGTACAACACTAGTTGTAATGTCTCTTTCTATAGTGATACAAAAACACAGCATAAAGTCAAGTACAACACTAGTTGTCTCTTTCTATAGTGATACAAAAACACAGCATAAAGTCAAGTACAACACTAGTTGTCTCTTTCTATAGTGATACAAAAACACAGCATAAAGTCAAGTACAACACTAGTTGTAATGTCTCTTTCTATAGTGATACAAAAACACAGCATAAAGTCAAGTACAACACTAGTCTTACAACACTATGTCTCTTTCTATAGTGATACAAAAACACAGCATAAAGTCAAGTACAACACTAGTTGTCTCTTTCTATAGTGATACAAAAACACAGCATAAAGTCAAGTACAACACTAGTTGTCTCTTTCTATAGTGATACAAAAACACAGCATAAAGTCAAGTACAACACTAGTTGTCTCTTTCTATAGTGATACAAAAGCATGTCAAGTACAACACTAGTTGTCTCTTTCTATAGTGATACAAAAAACAGCACAGCATAAAGTCAAGTACAACACTAGTCAAGTACAACACTGTGTCTCTTTCTATAGTGATACAAAACACAGCATAAAGTCAAGTACAACACTAGTTGTAATGTCTCTTTCTATAGTGATACAAAAACAAAGCATAAAGTCAAGTACAACACTAGTTGTCTCTTTCTATAGTGATACAAAAACAAAGCATAAAGTCAAGTACAACACTAGCTGTATTGTTTCCTTCTATGGAGTGTCGACACAGGTTACTGTGTGTTATAACAAAGAGATATCAAAATAAAGGAAACATCTGCAACCTGAGAGTCATACAGAAGTTATGTATTGACTGATCACCAACCTGATAGTCACACAGAAGTTATGTAACATCTGCAACCTGATAGTCATACAGAAGTTATGTATTGACTGAAGTCACCAACCTGAGAGTCATACAGAAGTTATGTATTGACTGAAGTCACCAACCTGATAGTCATACAGAAGTTATGTATTGACTGAAGTCACTAACCTGAGAGAAGTCACCACAAACTAAGACGATAGCTTAATATATATATTAGGTTTGTTTTTGAGTGAATGAATGACATTACCTTGACGTAACACAATATGTTATGTCTGTATGTCAGGTTTTCTATTCTTGATTCATGTAATAAATCCGTAATCAACTTGTTCTATTTCTACCTTTGGTTTCAGTACTCCATAGTATTTCCATACTATTACAGTTTTATTTTCATAACACCTCACAATATGGCACTGTACGTCTAGATTTCATAACTTGTGTTGTAACATAACAATTACAATTATGTAGAATTACACACATTATTTTAGGATCATTTTTTTGTGGGACATATCAAATCAAGGCATTGTTAGATATTAAACATTCGTAACATGTTACGTACTATAAAATATTTCATGATGCTACACTGGCCGTACAGTTTTGTCTCTTAAGAAATCTTCATTTTCAGCTTTTCAGAGGTTTTTTTTAATCTGGTAATTTATATTCTAAAATTCCATAGCATTCCAAAAGTCAATGAACCTGAATGAACCAGGATATTTCAATAATAATTAGAAATAATTTGTTGTTTTTCAGAATTTTTAGTGAATTTTGAAGAGATTTAAACATTTTGGTACTTGAATAAGAAAAACATAAAATGAACTGTACATTAATAAATAATATAACCTTTTATATCAGATAACTTCCCTGTTACACCTTCATCAGTACCAGAAATGCGTGATGTGAAAATATTTTATGAATGGTTTGAGCAACAGAAGACATTTCAAGTTAGTGTTTAATTTTATATCAAACAGTTTTCGTAACAACGGCTCTGAGAAAGTTAAAACGTTGGTTGAAATATTGTTGTTACTATCCAGAACAGTGGTTCGTAACCTTGTTGGAGGTATTGAACCCCGGAAATTTCATACTTACATTCACTGAACCCTTCGTAATTGGAAAAATAAAATATGATTTTTTTTTCAAATTCAAAACATAAGTAGTCAGTTACACACCATTCTTGGAGCCAGTGCCCCAGCAGAGCTATAGATTATAGACAGTTCAAATATATTTGTCTATTACAAACAGAATACAGTCATTTATGCAAGTAAACAAACATACCATAGGTTTGGAACACAGATTCACATCAGAATAAGTGTGTGATATCCATATCACTTCACATCTTACAACAATACAGTTGACTCACTTGTTCTGTTATGAACGACTCGATCGTTGGTTATTCAAACATACTAAATACACTTTCAACAACTTCCTCGCTAGACGAAAGCAACAGTCACATTCTAGTCGATGTTCTTCTGTCTCAACTTGACTTTTAACATCATCACTGTTATGAGACTGAACTTCTCGAGATGTTTGCTTTGATGCGCCAGCATGTTTTTTGTTTAACATGATTTGTATATTTGAAGAAAGCCTGTAATAAACACAGTTCTGTACACACAAAATTAAGACGACTACTTCCCAGCAACATCATTGACTTCTTAAATTAATTTAGCGGACACGTTTTACTATTTTCCCAATAAACAAAAAAACAACAACAAAAGATTAAACCTTTTAATTAAATATTCAATCAACCTTTTTGGTTGAAAGCTGGGTGGTTAATTAGATTAATTATGAGCACTGATCAGTGAGGACATAAAACCATCAGTAAATTCAAATTATAAATAAATTAATTAATTTCACAAAAAGGATCAAATAATCTAACCGACCATTCACAGTCATTATGGTTTTAGATTATTTCATTTATTCAAACAATCTAATTACTATCTCTCTTCATTGTTTTTTTCATCAGTTTATCTGTTAAGTGTAAAACTATACAGCGGGCTATCTATGTTGTGCCTAACGTAGGTTCAAAAACTTTTTTTCTGAGTAGTGTTGCATCTCAACAGTACTTCTACTGCCAGCTACCATGGTCCAATGATTAGAAGCACTGTCTCGTGATCTGAAGGTCGGGTTTGGACCTTGTTACTACCAGAAGTGCCATCCTTTTGGTTGCAGGGATATTATACTTATGTCCTTGTTTATGATTTATTTTAAAACAAAGCTACTAAGACTATTTTTCCCCATCCTTGATGCTGAACTTAAGACCAGAATGGACAAAACTGGACAGCAGCACTTACTGTTAACTCGAAGTCAATTGTTTACCAATTAACAGTGGAATTTATCGTGACATTACAACATCCTCACAATGGCTGAAAGAACAAACATGTTTGGTGACAGCAGGTATCAAATCTGTAATCCTCAAGTCATTAGGCAACAACCTGTTTATGTAAATCAGGAAATTATATTATGAAACAACTGGCTGTTGTTTGACTAAATAAACATGTTACCCGTTGTTTTATGTTTACCTAGTTTGATTTATCCAACGTAAACTTTAACTATGTATAATACTTGATTTTCACGTTATAAATGCAACCATAAACTTCAAGTTTCTTTTTTTTACAAAGTATATAGATAACAAAAAAGTCACATTTAGACAGCTGAATACTTATCTCTGAACTGAACTACTTCAATAAAAAGTTTATTTCTCATTATTTTATTCTTTGAGTAACCATTATAATATACAGACATTTACAGCAGTCTTTCAACTGCGAGTGTTGTTCTGTAGAATCACAGATTCAACCTACACTTGTAAACACTAATACTTACATTTCTTGCATACTGCTAAGGCCCGGCATGACCAGGAGTGTTAAGGAGTGTTCGAGTTGTAATCAGAGGGTCTCTGATTCGAATCCCTGCCTCACCCGCACTTTCAGAGGTGGGGGTGTTATAATGTTACGGTCAATCCTACTATTCATTGTCAAAACAGTAGCCCAAGAGTTGGCGGTGGGTGGTGATGACTAACTACCTTCCCTCTAGTCTTAAACTGCTAAATTAGGAACGGCTAGCACAGATAGCCCTCGTGTGGATTTGCACGAAATTCCAAAACAAACAAACAAAGCATATTGCTATTGCTAAGCCTAAAGTTCAATTACTTTTGATTTATTTTCACAAAATTGTTATTTTTTATAATAATGGTTAAATATTATTGAAAAATAATCTTATTGTCTTCTGTTAAAAATAGAAACTCTCTTAGAATAATTATTATTAAAATATTTACACAACATCTTATACCCTTAGGATTGGTTTGATAAAAGTAATCTACTCTAACACTCCGATGTATTGTATTAATATGTTTAATATTTTCCATATATGTGTTTAAACATTAAAAATGTACTGCATGTGATAAAAATAAATTTATATATAATAAGAAAATTAGGTTAAAATATGTAAAACAGGAATTTTAATCTATAATATAAATATCAGATTATTTTCTTATTAACTACATACATATAGGCCTAGAGATTCTGTTTTGTTGACTGAAAGTTAAATAAGTCCTAATTTTATGCATGACTTTGGGTAAAATTAATAATAATAATAAAAAAAAACAACAACAAATTCCAGCAAGTTTAAAAATACACATCATTCCATCCCACAGGTTAGCAATTCAAACCTCCATTAAAACCTAAATATAGTTTATGAGTAATGCAAACCTTTAGAGCCAATATATTTTTTTCCCTAATGAATATAATTAATTATTCTGCAATAGATGTACTCATTAAAATCTAAAGTTGTCACTTTTACTCTTGTTCACATGTAGTTATGTTTTTTCTACCTAGATTTAACGAACATAAGCTCCAAGTACATAACAATTAACTGCACCAATTTTATTTCTGTATTAAAGTTTTTGTTTTCTTTACAAATTGAAAATCGAGAAAGAAACTCACCTTTCGATTCTCTTCTGATTTTCAAACATTTTTTTGTTTGCCTCTCCGACAATAAACTTAACGTACTGAAATACAGATCCGCAGAGTTAACAGATACAACAAGAACATATAATCAATAATGACTTAACTTTATACCACTAATAAATACACCTGAAAACATTGGTTTAAATTCAAAGTTATTTCTATAAACTGTTTATAAAATCACATAAAATACACAAAAATCATGAGAAACATTCTAAACGAACCTCATCAGACACGAGCACAACACCTGATTTTGACAGAGGTACTTCTAGCGTGTGTGTACTGCGGATTGCCTGGCAAAAATTGTAAAACACGTGATTAAAATTTAATTAATAAACAAGTTTACTCAAATGTGACAAGTATCATATAAATTAAATTTCAATTATTTATTAAAGAGAAATCTGATGGAGTAAAAGGTTTAAATACAGTCGTAAAATTGTAAGAGAGAATATGTAGAATCATTATAAATACTTAACTTTGTGTTAGATAAATAGTTAACTTAACAAAATATACCATTGAAATGGGAAGTATTTCAAGGGAAGATTTTTTTTGTTCATGCATTAGTCAGAGCTCTTCTACAAGATGCCAAAATTGGACAAGATCGGAACAAACAAAAGTTTCTTTTTGGTGGAGATAGAAAAATACTCAACCTAGAATTCTGTGATTATGTGGGCCACTGATTAAAGAGTCGTGAAAAATAACTTTGGAAGTACACTACTGGCACAGTCATGGCTTTTAAAATGTAAAAACTACACGAAAGTTTGGCACAAAATATCAATTTGTCAACTGTAATGGTATTTACTGAAAACATCGTTGTGCCGTTTTTGTGAAGACAAACAAACATTTCTGTACTTTTATTTTAGTTCTAAGTCACTGGGAAATTCTGCTTTAATAACTCAAAAAGATTTCCAAAAGTTGAATGACCTTCAGCCCTACAAATTACCGTTTCCATGGGAACTAACAACTGTTTTAATAAAAGTTATTCTGTGCCACTTGACAAAAGAAAGTGGCTCATTTTTTCCATTTTCCACTGACAAAAATCCAGCACCATCCAACCTGTTATGCATAACCAAATGTAACTGTGAATTTAATACTGAGGTATGTTGTGGTTCAAGGAACACTTTCCAACACTATGGTCCCCACTGTACAAGCATGTCTGGCAGACACAATGGACAAACTTACCCAAACTCTCAGATAGTTATATTTGAAGTAGATGAGATGAACTATCATTTGGGTTTTGTCTTACTGGTAAACTTCATAACTTTTATTAAAAACAACAAGACTGTTACATGCATAGGGAGTATTTGTGGAAGTTTTAAGATGCATGATGGGTCATCATATATTATCACAAGATCATGTGGCCGTACATGAAACTAGAGACGTACCAAGTGTAGCACATGCTTTTGCCATGCATCACTGATAAAAAAACAAAAATGTGTCTGTACATCCATCATTACAAATGAACACAGGCACATTAGGCACAGCAACGAGAAATGGTATTCCATGTACGTCCATCAAGTTTCATCGAAATCTGATGAGTTGTGATTGAGTTATGAAGTAAAAACAGTAGGAACAATTAGTAACAATGTTTGTAGATAGAATTTTTTACATCTGACACTTCAAAAACTAATTGTTCCTGAATTGGATCATAGTTCAAATATATACCAACTTTTGTCCAGATTAGTCGAGCTGTTTTTGAAAAATCTTGTTGACAAATACATGCACAATATTGGAAACACAACTTCCATCCACCTTTGGTGACAGAGATAATTAGATAGTAGTTATGCATGTTTCTCAGAATGTGCAAACCCAACAGAAAATAGCACAATCTGTGGACTGATGTGAGTATTCACAAGACAGATTATAGTCTGGGTTTTTCTGCATAATTGTTTTTTTCTAAAAACACCAGAACTATTACCAGCGAATAGTAGATAAGTAAAACAACATATTCCAATCAAAAACGTGGATAATAACAATAGTAACAGTAGCCTACTTTCTGCCATGTGATGAAAACTTAGTGAACTATGTTCCACATCATCCTCAAAGTTTCAGGTTTATCATACCCTCAACTTTCTGCCCATCCCATATAAAACTACTTTCTATTGATCTAATGTAGTTTAATTTCTAATATGGTGAAGAAAAACACTTTAGAAAACTGTAATGTTAAACCTTTCCTTGTCAGGTCATATGGTAAAAATAAAAATGAAATTGTTTTTCTTTTTAAAAGTGTAGACTAGCCTGTATTGAATGTGAATCATTGAATTACATCATTCAAAATGATAAAATTTCTATAATATTATTTTTTGTCATACGGCCAATTCTTACTGATCTATGACTCATATAATCTTCAGAGTCAACTCGGAATTTTTTGTACCCACGTGTATATCTTTTCTAATTCAAACTTTGACCTGTCCTCAGTCTGTTCAAAACGTGACATATATTAAGCAGTCATTAGCTTCAATGGAAACTAAATTTAATTATAGATTCAAAAATATAAAGTTTCAGAAACTTCACAATAATCATTTCTCGATGGACTTGGTGTGATAGATAGAAGTATTGATACTATAACTTTTAATGCAGTATGTCTACCTTCACAAAATTTGGTAGACTTTTGGTAAATATTAGATATTTTGTGTACACAAATAAATCAGAGTTCTTAATGAAGTATTTTTATGAAAGTTTAGACTGTGAAAGTACTGAGTATGTTACGCCACTAGTCCCGAGTGAGAAGTGATTTTCATGTTATGATTAAAAAACTATTATTTGTCCCCAAAATCTCAAATATAATTTGTATAATCTACAAAACTTCCTAAATACATTTCAAATGTTTGTTTTTAGTAAGACTTTATATATTGTATTTTATTTTCTCTACCTTAACTATATGGGGTCTGTCAATTTGTACAACCTCATAACCACCAATTAAGACGAAAATTATTTTCATTTTAGAACGATTACAATTAAACACATTTGTATAACATTTGTATATATTTATATTGTATTGGCCTTACAGTCATGACTGACTAACATAACAGTATCCATCAATATAAAACAGACCTTCAGGTTTTACAAAGTGACCTGTCTTGGCTGTGCTTTAATGGGCTAGCATTTTGTGAAATACAGTAATATTTCAATTAGTATACATTATTACTATTTACAAATAACGTCTTTAAGTTATTTTTCTTAAAACACAGAACAGTGAATAAATGGGTGTAGTGAAATTTACATCTTCATCTCATGATGAACTTTGAACTTTGTTTGCTGTAGGTTGCTAAGCCTTATAAAATTTTGCCCAAGGAGTTTGTGAAACAAAGTAATTTTAGGTTTTATATACACATGTAAAATAACAAAAAAATCATAAACAACTATATTAATACCATAGAATTCCATAATAATTTGTCAAGCTTAGTAACTACAGTGTATTTTGTTTGAAAAAATATTTAATTCCCAGGAGAATCAAGACAAAGCCTATCTCCATTAAATCTGTTTCAAACAATGAGGTGGCTTCCAAGCACATTAAAATGGCTGAAAGGCCACTAGTTGGACATTATGAGCTTGTAATTGGTTATTCACATCATGTATCGAAGTATATATAAAGGAATGTTTCCAAAAATGGAAAGATGCAAGAGGTCCCACCGTGTCTGGTTCAGTAAACAAGCTATATCTCAACAAATAGGAGAGGTAAAAGGTTCTAATTTTCGTGATGACGAGAAACCCGCTTGAAGTAAAGATATCTCAGGATGGCTGGTATGGGTATTAACACCTTTATTAATAAAGCAGAGAACAATGTTTCAACCTGAAGATGATCTAGGAAGGTTGAAGCATTGTTATCTGCTTTATTAGTAAGTGTTAATACCCATACCAGCCATCCTGAGATTCTTATTTCATATTCTAGCTTGTCACTACTGGCAGTTTGAGTTCCTAGTTCATATAAAACTAGAGATTTTGTATTTGGACATCACAAACATAATTTGAACAAATGCCCCATTCAATAAACCCCATTACACAAAAATTAATATTCAGTTATGTCTTTTAATATTTACTCTTAAATTTATACATTAACTAATAGATAACATTAGTGGTTGAATTCTGATCTACAATTTGATACCAAATTTATTGACATAAATTTATAATAGTTCAATAAAAGTTTGAATACAAGTCATCAAATGCAATGACATAACTTTTGACACGTGACCTTTTTCGATAGGTTAAACAGTAAAGAATCGCTAACATATGTTGACATAGTAATATTTAATTCACAAAATTATCCATCTTATGGAGGAACAAAGGTAAATTATCTTCATACCTACTAGTGTAATATTCCCACTGTTACTTATGGTGAGGCCACTGTTTTTAAAGCCAGATGCTAAACTGGTTGCATGCTACAAATTAAACCATACAAACTTGGGTATACAAATATTAAAATATATATATATAAATATCTAGCAACTATACTTATATATATAATTATATGATCATAACATTTGAAATACATAAGTTTGATATCAGTCATTTGTATAAATGTACATCAAAGAAAATAGCCACTCAATTACAAACTATGGGCTATCTATGCTCTGTCCACTCCAGGTATTAAAATCTGATTTTTAACCTTGTTATGTCTGAAGATTTACCACCAGGGTGACTATAATAAAATGTAAATTTTCAGTGAATACTAAATACGAAAATTATTCTTTTCTTATTATTGGCAACAAAACATGAACTTTAGAGACATATTTTACAAGGTAAACTTAAAAACTAATAGAAAACTATGCATAAATATAATTTTATATAATCATTTTTTAAAATGAGTGGTAATAAACAAAAAGAGGACACCAAACTCACCTAACAAAAATGTTTTATATTTATTTAAAAATGGGTTGAGTCAATATATGGAAATATAATAAACTATTAAAAAAGGTACAAACACAGCAGCGATGAGAAACATGAAAATTAATACACTTCATTTGTTTTGTTTTTTGAATTTCTCACAAAGCTACACGAGAGCTATCTGGACTAGCCATCCGTAATATTGCAGCATAAGACCATAGGGAAGACAATTTGTCATCACTACCCACTGCCAACTCTTGGGCTACTCTTTTACCATTGAATAGTGAAATTTGCCATCACATTATAATGTCCCCACAGCTGAAAGGGGGAGCATGTTTGGTGTGACGGGGATTCAAATCCGCAGCCCTCAGATTATGAGTTGAGCTCCTTAGCCATCTGGCCATGCCGGGCCCCACTGTATACACAATTAAATGTAACCATAAATTTAAAACTGAGGTATGTTGTGGTTAAACACTACAGTCCTCACTGTACAAACATGTCTAGCAAACGCAACAGAGAAACTTGACCAAACTCTCGGATAGCTATATTTGAAGTAGACAAAATGAACTATAGTTTGGGTTTTGTCTTCATAACTTTTCTTAAAAACAACAAGACTGTTACATGCATAGGAAGTATTTGTAAGTGGAGGTGCACTGCACGCCTGTTGACGGAAGGTACTCTTTCACTATACTGTTAACAATGATAAACAACTGTCAACACAGCTCAAAATTCAGTCAAATATACTCTCTGTAAAATTGTGGAAATTTTTAATGACACTTTGTAAGGAGAATTTGTCAATAAATTATTCACTATTAGGAGAATTTTAAGAAAACAACATTTCACAAATATACGCGATTTAGTCTGCAGAAATTATATTCAAGTTTTCAACTTCCTATAACCTTCAAATTAATCCTGGATTAAATACGCACATTTTGAAATTTGAATAACTTACTAATTTTTGAGCATCTGTCAGCGTGGCACATTGTACATGCATTATCATTGGTTCAAATTTCATAACAATGGATCCTTCTTTATTTCTCAGATGGCCAACCTAAATATACCAATGTTGTTAGAACCTCATATTAAACAATGTCATAAGCTCAAAGGAAAATAAACAGTGTATATATTATACTGAACCAAAATTACGTTGAGAGCTAATAATATCCATTTATATTTTACTTTGTATACAAATACAAAAGTATTTATGAGAATAAACACTGAAAATATTGTTTGAAGAACAAATGAACAGGAGTGTGTTAACTTGGAATAAAGCACGAAGCTACACAATGGGCTAACTGTGCTGTGATAACCACAGATATTGAAACAATTTTTAATGTTGTAAGTTCACATACATGTCACTAGGGGGCATAAAAATGTGATTCCATATACACGGGGGGGAATGTCTGAATATGCTACATTTTTTTACATATACACATATAAATCTGCACATGTTACCCATATAAATCTGCATATATTACAAAAGATGCTGGCTACACATCATTCAGATTTTATATCATAGTTACATATTTACAAAGCCTTCTTTACTATTATAGCTATTTTGCATCTGTAAGTTTATTAAATAAGCTATTTTCATTTCAGTCCTTCGATTCAAAAAACACGCATCTCAGAACGGCTGGTATGGGTATTAATACTTTTACTAATAAAGCAAAGAACGTTTTGACCTTCCTAGGTCATCTTCAGGTTAAGAAAGAGAAAGTTTCAATGTGGCCATCGCTGGACATGTCTTAGGGACGAGAGTATAAATGGGTATGGGATTGTAGGGGGCATTGCAGTTGGATGTTAGGTTATTAATTAGTATAGGTATAAATGTGTTACTTTATATTGGTTTAATTTTGGTTTTAGTTGCTCTATAAGTAGGGCTTCTTTGGTTTTGTGTTTATGCAATGTTCAAAAACATGTGTAGGTGTTTTTTTTTATCTGGTTTCCATTTTTCTACTTGTTTCTCCAATATAAAAGTCGTGGCAGTTGTTACATTGTAATTTATAAATAATGTTGGTGTGGTGTTTGTCAGTGTAGTTTTTACATCATGTGGACTTTAGTTTTATACCTGGTTTTTGAATGAATTTGGTATTAACTGTACAATATGTGTTTTGTTTTAAGTTGTGTTTAACTGATAGTATGTTTGTGTGAACAAACAGACGTAGACTTCTGTTATTTAACTGCCACAATGTAAATTACAGTACAGAGGATATCTCCTGTCCAGAACTTTATTTTACAATACAGCATTTGTATGGTCAGTACAGGGTAAAATGTTTCTTGAGGTCTAAAAGAAGGTTTGTTTGTTAAAAAAAAAAAGCTTTTATTAAACATCAGATTAAAATATCTTTTTTTTATTTGTTTAACCTCACTTAACAGCTTTCCCAATAGTATGTTCAGCTTTTTTGTGTATAATAGGCTATCTGCTGGGTCCACCGAGGGGAATCAAACCTCTGATTTTAGTGTTGTACCAGTGGTGGACATTCAAAATATGTGGAGACAGAAGTGTTTTAAACTTACTAATGACCATTCTTTTAACTGTTAACTTAAAAAAAATCAAAATGTCAGTGTAAGATTCAGAAGACAAAGGTTACTTACAAAGTCATTCCAATCAACTACGTTATGTGACACTAGGAGCCACTTACATCCTTTCTTCTGAACCTGGCCATCCTAGTCAATTTGGTTTTTATCAGTACATATAATGAAAATAAACCAATACAAATTTCAAACACTTTTTCACAATAAAGTCTACAAAAACGGCACAATGATAAACAACGTCTACGACTCCACGTGTTCGTAAAATTACGAAGTTAGAAGAACACGCTCGATTTAAATATTTTATTTACTTTTAAGTTACACTAAAACATTTGTCTAAAAATTAAAATAATTTGATAATAGCAACACAACTCCGATTGACTAACCATTTTTTATTCATTTTTAAGTTGATGAATAATCCATTCTTTTGTAAATCAAAAAATAACGTGTTTAAAATATAATAATCATAAACACAAAAGTCTATCAAGGTTTACGTCTTTTTATCAAATACTATTAGGTGTAATACATCAAATTCAACTGTACTCCTTAAAACGGTAAATCACTTGAAACAAGACTCGTAAAACTGACATAACGAATAATTCATAAACTCAGTAAATATTCAACACACAAGTTATTCAAATGTCACAACTGTAGCACCTGAATTTTTTACAATATGAAATAATTAAAAAAAATAAAAGATGTGAAATCTGTCAAAGTTCCAAACAACAGCCGGTAAAATGAGAAATCATCCATTCCTAACATAAGGTTTACTTTACAAATTTATAGAACTTAGTAGTTAGGAACAACACAAAATGTTAATTAAAAAATCTTTTGTTTTCTTTATTTACCTTCATCAATTCATACTCAATATTCAATATAATCTGTTCTATATATAATATATCATACTTGTAGTCTTTCCCAGATGGTTAAAATGCTAAGTTTTCAATACAGACAAATATGATCTTGTCCCATAGAAGACATGACATCATTCTGTCAGAGGCAATTAAAGTTTTTGAATGGATATTTTAAAGACCACATGTTCGTGTGTTTTCTTATAGCAAAGCCACATCGAGCTATCTGCTCAGCCCACCGAGGGGAATCGAACCCCTAATTTTAGCATTGTAAATCCATAGACTTACCGTTGTACTAGTGGGGGGCCCACATGTTTGCCTTGCTCTCTGTTTGTAGATCATAAATAATTTCAGTTTGTTACTCACAGTTAATACTAGTAGTACCGTAGATTTTTGGCAATGTTAGATAACTGGCAGGTCTATAGACTGAGGGGGGGAGAGTCAATGAATCAGAGATGCAAACAAAACTTTTAAAAGAGGGTAATAAAAATTGTTCTGAAAATTATAAACCAGTTGATTTGTTGTCAATCAGTGTTCAACTCTCTCATGTTTATGGTGGCAGCTTCTCGCACTGCATTTGAAAAGCTGTGGATGCGAGCAAAACTGAACATTCACTTTTTAAAAAAGGAGAGAACAGGTGTGAATAATGTTGGTGCAAAATGTTCTAAGCTAAGTTGTTAGGAAATAAGAACAATATGAATTACATTTAAAAATGTGATGTAACTTAGACAATAAGAATGAAGATTTAATATATGTTATTGTCGTGTGGCTCTTAGTGTGACTGAAATACTCAACAATAACTTTCAGAGGTTTGAAGTATAAAAACTCGGAGCTTTGGTCTCCGAGCAAAAATAAGAATGACACAATTAGCCGTTTTAAAGTCTATGAAACAATTTAAATTGATAGATTAACTTTTCATGTCCATGGGAACTGGTACTTTTACTTGTATGATAGAGAAAGAACCAACATGAATTTGCTAAAGGGAAATTTGTTTAGAACTAAACACACACAATGGGATATTTTTTCTCTACCCACAAGAGGTATAGAAACCCAGTTTCTAGCTGGTGAGCCTGCAGACATACCACTGTGCTACTGGGGAGCATTGAAATTTATATTATCTTACTTACCTAGATAATGGAAAGGGTGTGGGTTTGATATGCTTAGAGGTTTTATACTGCCACACAGGCAGTCAGCTAAGAAAATCATATCCACTGGAGATGAAAAAAAAAACTATTTTAATAGAAAGAATAATAGTAAGAGAAATGAAAACAAATGTTATTAATAGAGACAAGTCAAATCGAACCTTTATTACTTGTGATATGCTTCAATGTCCAATGTTCAAGTTTTTTTCCTTATTTAGGTTAACTGCATTAAAAGTAGGAAAATGTGTAAGGTTTCCTGGCGACATTAAAACTTTTGGGTTTTCTTGCTGTGTTGGGGATCCTGAGATAATCACTTGGAGTAACTGATAGACAAGTTGTTGAGAAATGACCTTTAGTTGAAGGAAGATAATGGTTTTAGATCTTACACCTAATATATATGGGGACCTAATCAATAATATGACAAAAGTAATAGAATCTGAGCACAGTGACTGATAGGTCACTCAAGTCTTTTCACATCTGGAATTGATTATCCTAGTACCTTTCCTCTGAACTTTTGACAATAAGTTCATATGCTTTCTTAAACAAAGGGAACAAAACTGTACATAATACTCAAAATGAGGCCTGAACAGCAATCTACATGAAAAGAGAATTGTCAGAATGTCTATAACCACATTCCAAAATTTATTAGCTTTACATACTACAAGCAACAGAACACTGCCTTAACTGGCCCTAAATAATTCAAGATCTGAAGATGACAGAGTTATCCATCAGTTCTGGCATTCTGACACTATACATTGTGATGAAGTGACTGAGCTGATTTTTACTGAATTCATTAGACAAATTCAAGCGAACAACTGAATGATTTATTTAGTTAAAGTGAAAAACAATCTAAGAAGCAGTTTAAAATTAGCAGCTACTTTCAATTTTTAATATGTAAAGTTCACACCAGGAAAAAAAAGTGATATTTTGTAGATACAATCTAAATTCATATTTGCCCTACCTTTAGCAACAGCACATTGCTGGGATAGCTCGATACTGATCAACTATAACACCAAAATGTCTTTCATTACACTCTTAAGGTTTTTCCCATCCAATTTATACTGATAATTTATGATAATTCACATGCATTATCTTGTAATTACTTACAATATTTATTATAATTAAAACCCATTTGCCATTCATTTGTCCAACTCAATAAATGATCTAAACCATTTTTTTAAAGCAGCAACACCCAATATCTTAACATCATCAGGAAATGTAAGTGATGTAATGACCATTTCTTCACCTATGTTATTGATATAATTGTAAATCAATAGCAAAGGTTCTAAGACTGAACTCCCTTGTAACATTAATCCAATTTGAATGAATTCTTTTCATAACATCCCTCAACTTTCTTCCATCCAACCACTCTTCTAATTTCAAATGCCATGCAATTATACAAGGTGGCCCGTAAGTCCCTACCCATCCATATATCTTATGTATCTAGTGTATCTGTGTGCTGTCTCTCATTCTTGCTGCATAATATTATGCAACGCCATGTTCTGTGTGACATTTTCAAGTGTAACAGTGCTTACATCGGCCATATTTCTCTGAAAAAAAGAAACATATTTAAATACATGCGTAATTGAAATATAACATAATAACATATGGATGGGTAGGGACTTACGGGCCACCCTGTACATCATCTCCCACAGCTATACCATCGATAAATTTTTACAAGTCTAGGTTGATTCATTTTTTACATTAAGATCTATGTACTATGCTTGTTTTTATCAGAAGACAAAAATTAACGTAAATTATAATAATAACAGCAATTATATCCAACTCGCAATTTTATTAGAGTAACAGTACTTTAAAGAGTATTACTATTAGCACACTTGTTCAGTCGAGCAGGAACTTACCTCTGTGTCAGTTCGAGCTACCAAAACAACACGCCCTGAACACGAACTTGCGGTACAATAAACTTCTTCCTTGTTAATTAATTCTACTAAATGTTTAATGTGTTTATCAATTGACTTTTTACGACTCAGATCGGGACCGTTTAAACGTCGCTCCTTCCTCTCTTTGAACGACAGCGCCATATTAGTGTCGCTTGTAGCGCTCTCTGACTTTTGCATTTTAATTTATATTCCATACAATTTTTTCTTCCAAGAGTTCTAGACTTACATGACAAATTTACTACAAGTACACAATGTACTATAAATATTATACTTGACTGTATCTTTTTTCTATTTGTCTTAAATTACCGTTACGGATATCAAATCAGAATTATTTAATATTAAGAAAATCATTTCTAGGCCTGTTTTTGTCTTTCAGAAGTCACTCCCAGGGATATTTTTTGTTTCACTGTCAGACTTTTTTCGGAACCAAACAGTGAAACACAAAGTTTACGTTAAACTCAATATGCAATATAAAAAGGCTAAAGAAACCGTTTCTTTGTCTAATGCTGGAAACCAATATTTGTTGTAAATATTACGTATGTTCAAACCTACACCGATGATAACGTATTGAAGTGTTAGTTCGGAAAACTTGTTGTTTATAATATTTTCGGCCCAATAATATCCAGGTTTAGGTCAGCTCAAGATATATGGGTAAGTCATAAACCCATAAAGTAAAACGATCATGTTCGAAATATATAAAAATACAGATGGGTCTTTAAATACCACAAAATACAAATGTCCTAACAAATAATGAAGGATCCTAGAAATAAAGTATATTTTTGCGAGGTGACATTCTTAAGGGAATTTGTTTATTTGAAGTTAAGCACAAAACTACACAATGGGCAATCTGTGCTCTGCCCACCACGATTTCTGAAACCTGGTTTCTAGCGTCGTAAGTCCGCACACATACTGCTGCGGACGATGAGTTTGTTCCTTGAATTTCGCGCAAAGCTACTCGCGGGCTATCTGCACTAGCTGTCCCTAATTTAGCAGTGTAAGACTAGAGGGAAAGTAGCTAGTCATCACCACCCACCGCCAACTCTTGGGCTACTCTTTTACCAACGAATAGTGGGATTGACCGTCACATTATAACGCCCCCACGGCTCAAAGGACGAGCATGTTTGGTGGGACGGTGATGCGAACCCGCGACCCTCAGATTGTGAGTCGCACTCCGTAACACGCTTGGTCATGCCGGGCCAAATTTGAAGAAAAGTGGACCACTATATGATTTATTGTTTCCAATATTAAGAAACTGGTGTTTTTAAACTAAGAAATGAATAAAATGCATGCAAGTCTGTCAGGTGAATAAATATTCGATCTTCTTGAATATTTGAATATTAATTTATATTAGTTTTTCTTTATTGTTGATGAAATTTTGTCACATTCCTTTTTATATCAGACGCTTTGTGCTGTCATCTAGCGACAACAACTTTAACTTATATAAACAAATAGGAAAATAAAATATGTTTTGTGAGCTGAACTATTTGACTTTAAGAAACAACAAAATATCTCTGTAGCTTTATCAACAATATCGTATCATTGTCACTCAAAGGCCAGTTGTCGTTTTCTAAGAAACATTTTTCGATTTAAATCAAAACCATGTTCCTTTCATGGCTGTGCTGTATGAGTTACCACCACCTCTGCGGTTCGATGGCTGGTGTCGGTTTTCAGGAAACATCCTGAAATCCAGCGTAAATTCTACGAAGAAATTACAAGCGTCGTAGGTAAGAATAAAAATATTGGGCTATTGTTCAATACTACTCTTTGAGAACGTTTTAACATTCTAAGAAAACTTTTAACAAGCAAGAACTGGAGACTGCTTTGGTCCTTTGAGAGTTTTATATAGCAAATTGATGAGTGAATGCGAAAACATGCATAAGGAATGTTAAGG
Organism: Tachypleus tridentatus; assembly: GCF_004210375.1. Lineage (NCBI taxonomy): Eukaryota > Metazoa > Arthropoda > Merostomata > Xiphosura > Limulidae > Tachypleus > Tachypleus tridentatus. The sequence continues at coordinate 12,053,614 of NC_134834.1, forward strand.
TATTTCAGTGTTGATGTAAGTTTACTGTTTATCTCTAACTTCACGTGTGAGTTCACACTTTCATGTGCATGAGCTGTTTATACACGTGGTGTGAATATATCTATACTTGTGAATGTATATATATATCTATACTTGTGAATGTATATATATATCTATACTTGTGAATGTATCTGTGCGTACAGTCAGTATTTTCTGTATCATATTTCTGTTACAGTATACAAAATGGAAAGCTATAAATATATTTATGTAACCAGAATTACCCAGTTACGAGAAGAGTTTATGCTAATCTCTTAATTTAAATTATTTTATAGACTTTAGAAAAGCTAATTATGTTCCATTCTTGGTTTCAGTTAAAGATGTACCTCTCAGCTACGTATACTTCTCACCACAGAGAATAATCTTCGAACACTTCAGTCACGCTAAGGGTCACTCAACAACAACTTACAGTAGATTTACCGTTTTATTCTTGAAGTTACGTCACATCTTGAAATATGGGTGATGGTGTGTTTAATTCATAACAGAATATTCTGTTTTCCTGTCATGTCAGAAGCGAATATCGAGCTTTGCCTGAGTGTGCAGGTTCCAAACGGCAGACACCATAATTTACAATATATATAAAATAGTTTTAGCTATCGAGCTTTGTTGGTGTAGCTACAGGATATCGAAATGCATATTCCTCTGAGTTACAGCGAGTTGTTTGTTTGACATAGTTTCAAATTTTCATATGACAGATGACCTCTCTGCTACTTCTGTATGATATAGCTTTATATGACAGATACATTCACAACTTGTTCTATATGACATAGCTTTATATGACAGATAAATTCACAACTTGTTCTGTTTGACATAACTTCATATGACAGAGAAATTCACAACTTGTTTTGTATATTCTGTATAACATAGCTTCATATGACAGATAAATTCACAACTTGTTCTGTTTGACATAGCTTCAAATGACAGATAAACTCACGGTTGGTTCTGTATGACATAGCTTCATATGACAGATAAACTCACGGCTGGTTCTGTATGACATAGCTTCATATGACATACACTCACAACTTGTTCTGTTTGACATAGCTTCATATGACAGATGAACTCACAACTTGTTCTGTTTGACATAGCTTCATATGACAGATGAACTCACTGCTGGTTCTGTATGACATAGCTGCATATGACAGATAAACCCACGGTTGGTTCTGTATGACATAGCTTCATATGACAGATAAACCCACGGCTGTTTGAAACAGCTTACATATACTGTGCTAGTCTATACAAAACCGTTAATTACCCACTATCTATTTCGGAATGTTTGTCCAATAAGAGTAGCCTATGTGAATTAATCCAGTAAGTCAACTTGCTGGATTAGACGTATGAAACAGTTTTATTTATTTTCGAGTGCGAATGTTTCCGGAGCACGCGTCCTCGTGCAAGACAGCAAACCTACGTGTCTGTACACGATCGCTATCATAATGCAAACCTTCTCCCACTTTTCGATTTTATCCATAATTCATCACATGACCTCACGGTAAGTTGTGTACCTTTAATTGTAAGCAGAGTAAGTACGTGCATGCTCACGTTGTTATTTAATTACGTACTTACTTTTGTAAGCCGATTCGATAAAAAAGAACATTAACCTAGAAAAGTGTACTTGTATGTTTAAAAACATCAACCTATAAAGGTGTACTTGTATGTTTTCGTCCATTGGCTACGGACGAATATATTGATTTTAGGAACAGTTCCAGAAGAGACATTTTCACAAAGTAATTAATAATTATCAGTTATTGTTGTTCTTTTGAATTAAGCACAAAGCTACACAGTGGGCTATCTGTGCTCTGCCCACCACGGGTATCGAAGCCCGGTTTTTAGCGTTGTAAGTCCGCAGAATAATGATCAGAAATACCATAGCTAAGCCTGACACTCAAACCAGTGAAGGTTTATCTAGATCACGAAAACCTTTATTTCCACAGGTGGATATGAGCTCCCAGAAGGACTTGCATGTTGTTCAACCTGACGGCTCCTCATTTAAATGAGGATTACTGGCCTAAATACCCCCATTTTCAAACCGGAACGGTTCTCAGATGCGGACGGAAACCTGACTAAAGCTAGGCTAATAAGGTTCGTCCCTTTCGGTTTAGGACATCGCTACTATCCAGGGAAGAAACTTTCTTAATGCGTGTGTGTTTATTTTCTTATAGCAAAGCCATATCAGGTTATCTGCTGAGTCCACCGAGGGGAATCGAACTCCTGATTTTAGCGTTGTAAATCCGTAGACTTACCATTGTACCAGCGGGGACTTCTTAATTTTTCCATCATATGGAGGTTCTTACAGAGGTGTCGGGTCACCTTGTGGAAGGAAAAAGAGAATGCATAACAGTCGCAACCTTTCGGCTGTCCAAACATCCCGAGAAACTACGAGACTAGTGTGGAACGAGAGATGAAAATATTTATTCGATGACAAGTCGCTAATGATGAAAGTGGACATTCTGACGTTAATAAAATAACGTGTTTCTGAAGAAAACTTGACAAGGTAACGGAGATGTGAATCGTTCTTTGTATTTTGTGTCCAAAAATAATCAAAAAAGATTTTAGAATTCAGGGTTTCAAGATAACAACAACAGAAGAATAAAATTTTCAAATTAAAGAAATGCGCATGCTCGCACACATGCATGATTTTATATATCTTCATTTAACTGAAAATGATAGTTTCACTGATTTTAACTATTTCTTAATTCAAACACCACCCATAATACTTGTGGTCTCGTGAGGCTTAGCAAAGAAAGTTTCTTGGTTCAGTCACTAGAGGACCGTCATTGATATTTTAAAAAGAAATATAAGAAAGATTTTGTTTAAAAATATTGACCCAACAAGTGTCAAACGTTGTTCACCATTCGTATCAACCTAATAAGTGTCAAATATTGTTCACCATTCATATTGACCCGGCACGGGATGGTCAGGTGGTCAAGGCACTCGACTCTTACTTCCGAGGGTCGTGAGTTTGAATTCCCGCTACATCAAACATGCTCGCCCTTTCAGCCGTGGGGACGTTATAATGTATCAGTCAATACCACCATTTGTTTGTAAAAGAGTAGCCCAAGAGTTGGCGGTGGGTTGTGAAAACTAGCTGCCTTCCCTGCTAAATTAGGGATGACTAGCGCAGATAGCCCTCGAGTAGCTTTGCGCAAAATTAAAAAAAAACAAATTAATCCATATTGATCTAACACTTGTCAAACTGTCCACCATTCATATTGACCCAACAAGTGTCAAACAATGTTCATATTTGTCTTCATTCAGTACTTGTTAAGCAGTAGTCACTTTTCATAGAGAATCAGTTTGGTACAGCGATAAGTCTATTGATTTACAACACTAAAATCAGGAGTTCGATTCCCTCGGGGGATCCACAAGTTAACCTAATGTGGCTTTGCTATAAGAAAAAAAACAACACAACTCACTACTTGTTAATACTAATGAAATATTCTGACACTGTTTTCACACAACACCGCTATAAACAAACTGTTAGTTGTGAATTATGGTATTAGTTTTGATGTTTGTGTTTTCAAACGATGTTAAAAAACAACATACTTGGTGTTAATGAACACTTGTAAACATTAAAGTAAAAGGACAAACCTTTAACACACGCAATAATTGCTACGCTTTTGCAAAATATTTTATTGATAAAGTAGAGTTTATTACGTTAGGTAACACGGTTTCCAGTATTGACGTTATAAGTTTTTAACAAACGTGCATAACAATAAAAGTTACAAGACAATCTACCAATGCTACATTTAACAAGACACGAGATGATCGACTCGAAGCTGCTAGTTAACATTTATCCATAGATTTGTATGAATGTAAATATATATTTGAATAAAAGTTTCCAACTCGCTAAACTGATGTTACGAGTTAATACCTGGACTAAGCCTAGTCATGAATCGAATCTGTATCGTAAATAGTTTACTTTGCGATCGTCAGGTTATTATCGAAACCAATCCACGGGTTGTCATAAACGTTAATTACTAAAATTATTCAAACTAAAGACAGCTATGTCCTATACATAACTTGGCATATCGAAAAATACACCTTGTTATTAAATATATCTAACATTCTCGATAACGGTATCGAGTTAACGTGTCAGTCGATGGCTGTGCATTTAGCGTTTTCATTGGGTAATAATTAAAACGTGCGTTTTCACGTTCCAGATAAAAAAACAAACTAATTTCATGAAGTTTTTGTAACTCAGAGTTAGTGTTTGTTGTTTTCCACATACGAACTTGTTTTTTTTATATTTCATTCAGTGTGAATAATGAACATCACTTGTTAGGTGAATATAAGTGTTGGACATACGAGTGAGCAGGGATCAAATTTGTATTCTATAAATAGTTCCCATATAACATGATTACAAGATGTAACATTGTTTGTTTCTCTTTAATGTGTAATTATTCGACTTTTAGAGATACTAATGTAACAATACCGGATAAAATTTCGAATAAAAGCGGCAAAATCTCTATGTATTTTATAACGAAGTAAAGTTATGTGTATTTTATAACGAAGTAAAGTTATGTGTATTTTATAACGAAGTAAAGTTATGTGTATTTTCTAACGAAGTAAAGTTATGTGTATTTTATAACGAAGTAAAGTTATGTGTATTTTATAACGAAATAAATTTATGTGTATTTTATAACGAAGTAAAGTTAATCAACATATTTCAAAGATATATGTACAGTTTGTGTCCACATTACAAACTGTAGCTAGAGTGTGTCTAACTGTTAACTATAGAAAAACTTTCAGTTTGTGTCCACATTACAAACTGTAGCTAGAGTGTGTCTAACTGTTAACTATAGAAAAACTTTCAGTTTGTGTCCACATTACAAACTGTAGCTAGAGTGTGTCTAACTGTTAACTATAGAAAAACTTTCAGTTTGTGTCCACATTACAAACTGTAGCTAGAGTGTGTCTAACTGTTAACTATAGAAAACTTTCAGTTTGTGTCCACATTACAAACTGTAGCTAGAGTGTGTCTAACTGTTAACTATAGAAAAACTTTCAGTTTGTGTCCACATTACAAACTGTAGCTAGAGTGTGTCTAACTGTTAACTATAGAAAACTTTCAGTTTGTGTCCACATTACAAACTGTAGCTAGAGTGTGTCTAACTGTTAACTATAGAAAACTTTCAGTTTGTGTCCACATTACAAACTGTAGCTAGAGTGTGTCTAACTGTTAACTATAGAAAACTTTCAGTTTGTGTCCACATTACAAACTGTAGCTGGAGTGTGTCTAACTGTT
>NC_134834.1:12059394-12166353 GCF_004210375.1 Tachypleus tridentatus
TACAGTTTGTAATGTGGACACAAACTGAAAGTTTTTCTATAGTTAACAGTTAGACACACTCTAGCTACAGTTTGTAATGTGGACACAAACTGAAAGTTTTTCTATAGTTAACAGTTAGACACACTCTAGCTACAGTTTGTAATGTGGACACAAACTGAAAGTTTTTCTATAGTTAACAGTTAGACACACTCTAGCTACAGTTTGTAATGTGGACACAAACTGAAAGTTTTTCTATAGTTAACAGTTAGACACACTCTAGCTACAGTTTGTAATGTGGACACAAACTGAAAGTTTTCTATAGTTAACAGTTAGACACACTCTAGCTACAGTTTGTAATGTGGACACAAACTGAAAGTTTTTCTATAGTTAACAGTTAGACACACTCTAGCTACAGTTTGTAATGTGGACACAAACTGAAAGTTTTTCTATAGTTAACAGTTAGACACACTCTAGCTACAGTTTGTAATGTGGACACAAACTGAAAGTTTTCTATAGTTAACAGTTAGACACACTCTAGCTACAGTTTGTAATGTGGACACAAACTGAAAGTTTTTCTATAGTTAACAGTTAGACACACTCTAGCTACAGTTTGTAATGTGGACACAAACTGAAAGTTTTTCTATAGTTAACAGTTAGACACACTCTAGCTACAGTTTGTAATGTGGACACAAACTGAAAGTTTTTCTATAGTTAACAGTTAGACACACTCTAGCTACAGTTTGTAATGTGGACACAAACTGAAAGTTTTTCTATAGTTAACAGTTAGACACACTCTAGCTACAGTTTGTAATGTGGACACAAACTGAAAGTTTTTCTATAGTTAACAGTTAGACACACTCTAGCTACAGTTTGTAATGTGGACACAAACTGAAAGTTTTTCTATAGTTAACAGTTAGACACACTCTAGCTACAGTTTGTAATGTGGACACAAACTGAAAGTTTTCTATAGTTAACAGTTAGACACACTCTAGCTACAGTTTGTAATGTGGACACAAACTGAAAGTTTTCTATAGTTAACAGTTAGACACACTCTAGCTACAGTTTGTAATGTGGTATAGTTAACAGTTAGACACACTCTAGACACAGTTAGACACACTCTAGCTACAGTTTGTAATGTGGACACAAACTGAAAGTTTTTCTATAGTTAACAGTTAGACACACTCTAGCTACAGTTTGTAATGTGGACACAAACTGAAAGTTTTTCTATAGTTAACAGTTAGACACACTCTAGCTACAGTTTGTAATGTGGACACAAACTGAAAGTAATGTGGACACAAACTTTTTCTATAGTTAACAGTTAGACACACTCTAGCTACAGTTTGTAATGTGGACACAAACTGAAAGTTTTTCTATAGTTAACAGTTAGACACACTCTAGCTACAGTTTGTAATGTGGACACAAACTGAAAGTTTTTCTATAGTTAACAGTTAGACACACTCTAGCTACAGTTTGTAATGTGGACACAAACTGAAAGTTTTTCTATAGTTAACAGTTAGACACACTCTAGCTACAGTTTGTAATGTGGACACAAACTGAAAGTTTTCTATAGTTAACAGTTAGACACACTCTAGCTACAGTTTGTAATGTGGACACAAACTGAAAGTTTTTCTATAGTTAACAGTTAGACACACTCTAGCTACAGTTTGTAATGTGGACACAAACTGAAAGTTTTTCTATAGTTAACAGTTAGACACACTCTAGCTACAGTTTGTAATGTGGACACAAACTGAAAGTTTTTCTATAGTTAACAGTTAGACACACTCTAGCTACAGTTTGTAATGTGGACACAAACTGAAAGTTTTTCTATAGTTAACAGTTAGACACACTCTAGCTACAGTTTGTAATGTGGACACAAACTGAAAGTTTTTCTATAGTTAACAGTTAGACACACTCTAGCTACAGTTTGTAATGTGGACACAAACTGAAAGTTTTTCTATAGTTAACAGTTAGACACACTCTAGCTACAGTTTGTAATGTGGACACAAACTGAAAGTTTTTCTATAGTTAACAGTTAGACACACTCTAGCTACAGTTTGTAATGTGGACACAAACTGAAAGTTTTCTATAGTTAACAGTTAGACACACTCTAGCTACAGTTTGTAATGTGGACACAAACTGAAAGTTTTTCTATAGTTAACAGTTAGACACACTCTAGCTACAGTTTGTAATGTGGACACAAACTGAAAGTTTTTCTATAGTTAACAGTTAGACACACTCTAGCTACAGTTTGTAATGTGGACACAAACTGAAAGTTTTCTATAGTTAACAGTTAGACACACTCTAGCTACAGTTTGTAATGTGGACACAAACTGAAAGTTTTCTATAGTTAACAGTTAGACACACTCTAGCTACAGTTTGTAATGTGGACACAAACTGAAAGTTTTTCTATAGTTAACAGTTAGACACACTCTAGCTACAGTTTGTAATGTGGACACAAACTGAAAGTTTTTCTATAGTTAACAGTTAGACACACTCTAGCTACAGTTTGTAATGTGGACACAAACTGAAAGTTTTTTATAGTTAACAGTTAGACACACTCTAGCTACAGTTTGTAATGTGGACACAAACTGAAAGTTTTTCTATAGTTAACAGTTAGACACACTCTAGCTACAGTTTGTAATGTGGACACAAACTGAAAGTTTTTCTATAGTTAACAGTTAGACACACTCTAGCTACAGTTTGTAATGTGGACACAAACTGAAAGTTTTTCTATAGTTAACAGTTAGACACACTCTAGCTACAGTTTGTAATGTGGACACAAACTGAAAGTTTTTCTATAGTTAACAGTTAGACACACTCTAGCTACAGTTTGTAATGTGGACACAAACTGAAAGTTTTTCTATAGTTAACAGTTAGACACACTCTAGCTACAGTTTGTAATGTGGACACAAACTGAAAGTTTTTCTATAGTTAACAGTTAGACACACTCTAGCTACAGTTTGTAATGTGGACACAAACTGAAAGTTTTCTATAGTTAACAGTTAGACACACTCTAGCTACAGTTTGTAATGTGGACACAAACTGAAAGTTTTCTATAGTTAACAGTTAGACACACTCTAGCTACAGTTTGTAATGTGGACACAAACTGAAAGTTTTTCTATAGTTAACAGTTAGACACACTCTAGCTACAGTTTGTAATGTGGACACAAACTGAAAGTTTTCTATAGTTAACAGTTAGACACACTCTAGCTACAGTTTGTAATGTGGACACAAACTGAAAGTTTTCTATAGTTAACAGTTAGACACACTCTAGCTACAGTTTGTAATGTGGACACAAACTGAAAGTTTTTCTATAGTTAACAGTTAGACACACTCTAGCTACAGTTTGTAATGTGGACACAAACTGAAAGTTTTTCTATAGTTAACAGTTAGACACACTCTAGCTACAGTTTGTAATGTGGACACAAACTGAAAGTTTTTCTATAGTTAACAGTTAGACACACTCTAGCTACAGTTTGTAATGTGGACACAAACTGAAAGTTTTTCTATAGTTAACAGTTAGACACACTCTAGCTACAGTTTGTAATGTGGACACAAACTGAAAGTTTTTCTATAGTTAACAGTTAGACACACTCTAGCTACAGTTTGTAATGTGGACACAAACTGAAAGTTTTCTATAGTTAACAGTTAGACACACTCTAGCTACAGTTTGTAATGTGGACACAAACTGAAAGTTTTTCTATAGTTAACAGTTAGACACACTCTAGCTACAGTTTGTAATGTGGACACAAACTGAAAGTTTTTCTATAGTTAACAGTTAGACACACTCTAGCTACAGTTTGTAATGTGGACACAAACTGAAAGTTTTTCTATAGTTAACAGTTAGACACACTCTAGCTACAGTTTGTAATGTGGACACAAACTGAAAGTTTTTCTATAGTTAACAGTTAGACACACTCTAGCTACAGTTTGTAATGTGGACACAAACTGAAAGTTTTTCTATAGTTAACAGTTAGACACACTCTAGCTACAGTTTGTAATGTGGACACAAACTGAAAGTTTTTCTATAGTTAACAGTTAGACACACTCTAGCTACAGTTTGTAATGTGGACACAAACTGAAAGTTTTTCTATAGTTAACAGTTAGACACACTCTAGCTACAGTTTGTAATGTGGACACAAACTGAAAGTTTTTCTATAGTTAACAGTTAGACACACTCTAGCTACAGTTTGTAATGTGGACACAAACTGAAAGTTTTTCTATAGTTAACAGTTAGACACACTCTAGCTACAGTTTGTAATGTGGACACAAACTGAAAGTTTTTCTATAGTTAACAGTTAGACACACTCTAGCTACAGTTTGTAATGTGGACACAAACTGAAAGTTTTTCTATAGTTAACAGTTAGACACACTCTAGCTACAGTTTGTAATGTGGACACAAACTGAAAGTTTTCTATAGTTAACAGTTAGACACACTCTAGCTACAGTTTGTAATGTGGACACAAACTGAAAGTTTTCTATAGTTAACAGTTAGACACACTCTAGCTACAGTTTGTAATGTGGACACAAACTGAAAGTTTTCTATAGTTAACAGTTAGACACACTCTAGCTACAGTTTGTAATGTGGATGTGGACAAACTGAAAGTTTTTCTATAGTTAACAGTTAGACACACTCTAGCTACAGTTTGTAATGTGGACACAAACTGAAAGTTTTTCTATAGTTAACAGTTAGACACACTCTAGCTACAGTTTGTAATGTGGACACAAACTGAAAGTTTTTCTATAGTTAACAGTTAGACACACTCTAGCTACAGTTTGTAATGTGGACACAAACTGAAAGTTTTTCTATAGTTAACAGTTAGACACACTCTAGCTACAGTTTGTAATGTGGACACAAACTGAAAGTTTTTCTATAGTTAACAGTTAGACACACTCTAGCTACAGTTTGTAATGTGGACACAAACTGAAAGTTTTTCTATAGTTAACAGTTAGACACACTCTAGCTACAGTTTGTAATGTGGACACAAACTGAAAGTTTTTCTATAGTTAACAGTTAGACACACTCTAGCTACAGTTTGTAATGTGGACACAAACTGAAAGTTTTTCTATAGTTAACAGTTAGACACACTCTAGCAGTTTGTAATGTGGACACAAACTGAAAGTTTTTCTATAGTTAACAGTTAGACACACTCTAGCTACAGTTTGTAATGTGGACACAAACTGAAAGTTTTTCTATAGTTAACAGTTAGACACACTCTAGCTACAGTTTGTAATGTGGACACAAACTGAAAGTTTTTCTATAGTTAACAGTTAGACACACTCTAGCTACAGTTTGTAATGTGGACACAAACTGAAAGTTTTCTATAGTTAACAGTTAGACACACTCTAGCTACAGTTTGTAATGTGGACACAAACTGAAAGTTTTCTATAGTTAACAGTTAGACACACTCTAGCTACAGTTTGTAATGTGGACACAAACTGAAAGTTTTCTATAGTTAACAGTTAGACACACTCTAGCTACAGTTTGTAATGTGGACACAAACTGAAAGTTTTTCTATAGTTAACAGTTAGACACACTCTAGCTACAGTTTGTAATGTGGACACAAACTGAAAGTTTTCTATAGTTAACAGTTAGACACACTCTAGCTACAGTTTGTAATGTGGACACAAACTGAAAGTTTTCTATAGTTAACAGTTAGACACACTCTAGCTACAGTTTGTAATGTGGACACAAACTGAAAGTTTTTCTATAGTTAACAGTTAGACACACTCTAAAGTTTGTAATGTGGACACAAACTGAAAGTTTTTTTTCTATAGTTAACAGTTAGACACACTCTAGCTACAGTTTGTAATGTGGACACAAACTGAAAGTTTTTCTATAGTTAACAGTTAGACACACTCTAGCTACAGTTTGTAATGTGGACACAAACTGAAAGTTTTTCTATAGTTAACAGTTAGACACACTCTAGCTACAGTTTGTAATGTGGACACAAACTGAAAGTTTTTCTATAGTTAACAGTTAGACACACTCTAGCTACAGTTTGTAATGTGGACACAAACTGAAAGTTTTTCTATAGTTAACAGTTAGACACACTCTAGCTACAGTTTGTAATGTGGACACAAACTGAAAGTTTTTCTATAGTTAACAGTTAGACACACTCTAGCTACAGTTTGTAATGTGGACACAAACTGAAAGTTTTTCTATAGTTAACAGTTAGACACACTCTAGCTACAGTTTGTAATGTGGACACAAACTGAAAGTTTTCTATAGTTAACAGTTAGACACACTCTAGCTACAGTTTGTAATGTGGACACAAACTGAAAGTTTTTCTATAGTTAACAGTTAGACACACTCTAGCTACAGTTTGTAATGTGGACACAAACTGAAAGTTTTTCTATAGTTAACAGTTAGACACACTCTAGCTACAGTTTGTAATGTGGACACAAACTGAAAGTTTTTCTATAGTTAACAGTTAGACACACTCTAGCTACAGTTTGTAATGTGGACACAAACTGAAAGTTTTTCTATAGTTAACAGTTAGACACACTCTAGCTACAGTTTGTAATGTGGACACAAACTGAAAGTTTTCTATAGTTAACAGTTAGACACACTCTAGCTACAGTTTGTAATGTGGACACAAACTGAAAGTTTTTCTATAGTTAACAGTTAGACACACTCTAGCTACAGTTTGTAATGTGGACACAAACTGAAAGTTTTTCTATAGTTAACAGTTAGACACACTCTAGCTACAGTTTGTAATGTGGACACAAACTGAAAGTTTTCTATAGTTAACAGTTAGACACACTCTAGCTACAGTTTGTAATGTGGACACAAACTGAAAGTTTTCTATAGTTAACAGTTAGACACACTCTAGCTACAGTTTGTAATGTGGACACAAACTGAAAGTTTTCTATAGTTAACAGTTAGACACACTCTAGCTACAGTTTGTAATGTGGACACAAACTGAAAGTTTTTCTATAGTTAACAGTTAGACACACTCTAGCTACAGTTTGTAATGTGGACACAAACTGAAAGTTTTTCTATAGTTAACAGTTAGACACACTCTAGCTACAGTTTGTAATGTGGACACAAACTGAAAGTTTTTCTATAGTTAACAGTTAGACACACTCTAGCTACAGTTTGTAATGTGGACACAAACTGAAAGTTTTCTATAGTTAACAGTTAGACACACTCTAGCTACAGTTTGTAATGTGGACACAAACTGAAAGTTTTTCTATAGTTAACAGTTAGACACACTCTAGCTACAGTTTGTAATGTGGACACAAACTGAAAGTTTTCTATAGTTAACAGTTAGACACACTCTAGCTACAGTTTGTAATGTGGACACAAACTGAAAGTTTTTCTATAGTTAACAGTTAGACACACTCTAGCTACAGTTTGTAATGTGGACACAAACTGAAAGTTTTTCTATAGTTAACAGTTAGACACACTCTAGCTACAGTTTGTAATGTGGACACAAACTGAAAGTTTTTCTATAGTTAACAGTTAGACACACTCTAGCTACAGTTTGTAATGTGGACACAAACTGAAAGTTTTTCTATAGTTAACAGTTAGACACACTCTAGCTACAGTTTGTAATGTGGACACAAACTGAAAGTTTTTCTATAGTTAACAGTTAGACACACTCTAGCTACAGTTTGTAATGTGGACACAAACTGAAAGTTTTTCTATAGTTAACAGTTAGACACACTCTAGCTACAGTTTGTAATGTGGACACAAACTGAAAGTTTTTCTATAGTTAACAGTTAGACACACTCTAGCTACAGTTTGTAATGTGGACACAAACTGAAAGTTTTTCTATAGTTAACAGTTAGACACACTCTAGCTACAGTTTGTAATGTGGACACAAACTGAAAGTTTTTCTATAGTTAACAGTTAGACACACTCTAGCTACAGTTTGTAATGTGGACACAAACTGAAAGTTTTCTATAGTTAACAGTTAGACACACTCTAGCTACAGTTTGTAATGTGGACACAAACTGAAAGTTTTTCTATAGTTAACAGTTAGACACACTCTAGCTACAGTTTGTAATGTGGACACAAACTGAAAGTTTTTCTATAGTTAACAGTTAGACACACTCTAGCTACAGTTTGTAATGTGGACACAAACTGAAAGTTTTCTATAGTTAACAGTTAGACACACTCTAGCTACAGTTTGTAATGTGGACACAAACTGAAAGTTTTTCTATAGTTAACAGTTAGACACACTCTAGCTACAGTTTGTAATGTGGACACAAACTGAAAGTTTTTCTATAGTTAACAGTTAGACACACTCTAGCTACAGTTTGTAATGTGGACACAAACTGAAAGTTTTTCTATAGTTAACAGTTAGACACACTCTAGCTACAGTTTGTAATGTGGACACAAACTGAAAGTTTTCTATAGTTAACAGTTAGACACACTCTAGCTACAGTTTGTAATGTGGACACAAACTGAAAGTTTTTCTATAGTTAACAGTTAGACACACTCTAGCTACAGTTTGTAATGTGGACACAAACTGAAAGTTTTTCTATAGTTAACAGTTAGACACACTCTAGCTACAGTTTGTAATGTGGACACAAACTGAAAGTTTTTCTATAGTTAACAGTTAGACACACTCTAGCTACAGTTTGTAATGTGGACACAAACTGAAAGTTTTCTATAGTTAACAGTTAGACACACTCTAGCTACAGTTTGTAATGTGGACACAAACTGAAAGTTTTTCTATAGTTAACAGTTAGACACACTCTAGCTACAGTTTGTAATGTGGACACAAACTGAAAGTTTTCTATAGTTAACAGTTAGACACACTCTAGCTACAGTTTGTAATGTGGACACAAACTGAAAGTTTTTCTATAGTTAACAGTTAGACACACTCTAGCTACAGTTTGTAATGTGGACACAAACTGAAAGTTTTTCTATAGTTAACAGTTAGACACACTCTAGCTACAGTTTGTAATGTGGACACAAACTGAAAGTTTTTCTATAGTTAACAGTTAGACACACTCTAGCTACAGTTTGTAATGTGGACACAAACTGAAAGTTTTTCTATAGTTAACAGTTAGACACACTCTAGCTACAGTTTGTAATGTGGACACAAACTGAAAGTTTTTCTATAGTTAACAGTTAGACACACTCTAGCTACAGTTTGTAATGTGGACACAAACTGAAAGTTTTTCTATAGTTAACAGTTAGACACACTCTAGCTACAGTTTGTAATGTGGACACAAACTGAAAGTTTTTCTATAGTTAACAGTTAGACACACTCTAGCTACAGTTTGTAATGTGGACACAAACTGAAAGTTTTCTATAGTTAACAGTTAGACACACTCTAGCTACAGTTTGTAATGTGGACACAAACTGAAAGTTTTCTATAGTTAACAGTTAGACACACTCTAGCTACAGTTTGTAATGTGGACACAAACTGAAAGTTTTTCTATAGTTAACAGTTAGACACACTCTAGCTACAGTTTGTAATGTGGACACAAACTGAAAGTTTTTCTATAGTTAACAGTTAGACACACTCTAGCTACAGTTTGTAATGTGGACACAAACTGAAAGTTTTTCTATAGTTAACAGTTAGACACACTCTAGCTACAGTTTGTAATGTGGACACAAACTGAAAGTTTTTCTATAGTTAACAGTTAGACACACTCTAGCTACAGTTTGTAATGTGGACACAAACTGAAAGTTTTTCTATAGTTAACAGTTAGACACACTCTAGCTACAGTTTGTAATGTGGACACAAACTGAAAGTTTTTCTATAGTTAACAGTTAGACACACTCTAGCTACAGTTTGTAATGTGGACACAAACTGAAAGTTTTTCTATAGTTAACAGTTAGACACACTCTAGCTACAGTTTGTAATGTGGACACAAACTGAAAGTTTTTCTATAGTTAACAGTTAGACACACTCTAGCTACAGTTTGTAATGTGGACACAAACTGAAAGTTTTTCTATAGTTAACAGTTAGACACACTCTAGCTACAGTTTGTAATGTGGACACAAACTGAAAGTTTTTCTATAGTTAACAGTTAGACACACTCTAGCTACAGTTTGTAATGTGGACACAAACTGAAAGTTTTCTATAGTTAACAGTTAGACACACTCTAGCTACAGTTTGTAATGTGGACACAAACTGAAAGTTTTCTATAGTTAACAGTTAGACACACTCTAGCTACAGTTTGTAATGTGGACACAAACTGAAAGTTTTTTCTATAGTTAACAGTTAGACACACTCTAGCTACAGTTTGTAATGTGGACACAAACTGAAAGTTTTTCTATAGTTAACAGTTAGACACACTCTAGCTACAGTTTGTAATGTGGACACAAACTGAAAGTTTTCTATAGTTAACAGTTAGACACACTCTAGCTACAGTTTGTAATGTGGACACAAACTGAAAGTTTTCTATAGTTAACAGTTAGACACACTCTAGCTACAGTTTGTAATGTGGACACAAACTGAAAGTTTTTCTATAGTTAACAGTTAGACACACTCTAGCTACAGTTTGTAATGTGGACACAAACTGAAAGTTTTTCTATAGTTAACAGTTAGACACACTCTAGCTACAGTTTGTAATGTGGACACAAACTGAAAGTTTTTCTATAGTTAACAGTTAGACACACTCTAGCTACAGTTTGTAATGTGGACACAAACTGAAAGTTTTTCTATAGTTAACAGTTAGACACACTCTAGCTACAGTTTGTAATGTGGACACAAACTGAAAGTTTTTCTATAGTTAACAGTTAGACACACTCTAGCTACAGTTTGTAATGTGGACACAAACTGAAAGTTTTCTATAGTTAACAGTTAGACACACTCTAGCTACAGTTTGTAATGTGGACACAAACTGAAAGTTTTTCTATAGTTAACAGTTAGACACACTCTAGCTACAGTTTGTAATGTGGACACAAACTGAAAGTTTTTCTATAGTTAACAGTTAGACACACTCTAGCTACAGTTTGTAATGTGGACACAAACTGAAAGTTTTTCTATAGTTAACAGTTAGACACACTCTAGCTACAGTTTGTAATGTGGACACAAACTGAAAGTTTTTCTATAGTTAACAGTTAGACACACTCTAGCTACAGTTTGTAATGTGGACACAAACTGAAAGTTTTTCTATAGTTAACAGTTAGACACACTCTAGCTACAGTTTGTAATGTGGACACAAACTGAAAGTTTTTCTATAGTTAACAGTTAGACACACTCTAGCTACAGTTTGTAATGTGGACACAAACTGAAAGTTTTTCTATAGTTAACAGTTAGACACACTCTAGCTACAGTTTGTAATGTGGACACAAACTGAAAGTTTTTCTATAGTTAACAGTTAGACACACTCTAGCTACAGTTTGTAATGTGGACACAAACTGAAAGTTTTTCTATAGTTAACAGTTAGACACACTCTAGCTACAGTTTGTAATGTGGACACAAACTGAAAGTTTTTCTATAGTTAACAGTTAGACACACTCTAGCTACAGTTTGTAATGTGGACACAAACTGAAAGTTTTTCTATAGTTAACAGTTAGACACACTCTAGCTACAGTTTGTAATGTGGACACAAACTGAAAGTTTTTCTATAGTTAACAGTTAGACACACTCTAGCTACAGTTTGTAATGTGGACACAAACTGAAAGTTTTTCTATAGTTAACAGTTAGACACACTCTAGCTACAGTTTGTAATGTGGACACAAACTGAAAGTTTTTCTATAGTTAACAGTTAGACACACTCTAGCTACAGTTTGTAATGTGGACACAAACTGAAAGTTTTTCTATAGTTAACAGTTAGACACACTCTAGCTACAGTTTGTAATGTGGACACAAACTGAAAGTTTTTCTATAGTTAACAGTTAGACACACTCTAGCTACAGTTTGTAATGTGGACACAAACTGAAAGTTTTTCTATAGTTAACAGTTAGACACACTCTAGCTACAGTTTGTAATGTGGACACAAACTGAAAGTTTTCTATAGTTAACAGTTAGACACACTCTAGCTACAGTTTGTAATGTGGACACAAACTGAAAGTTTTCTATAGTTAACAGTTAGACACACTCTAGCTACAGTTTGTAATGTGGACACAAACTGAAAGTTTTTCTATAGTTAACAGTTAGACACACTCTAGCTACAGTTTGTAATGTGGACACAAACTGAAAGTTTTTCTATAGTTAACAGTTAGACACACTCTAGCTACAGTTTGTAATGTGGACACAAACTGAAAGTTTTTCTATAGTTAACAGTTAGACACACTCTAGCTACAGTTTGTAATGTGGACACAAACTGAAAGTTTTTCTATAGTTAACAGTTAGACACACTCTAGCTACAGTTTGTAATGTGGACACAAACTGAAAGTTTTTCTATAGTTAACAGTTAGACACACTCTAGCTACAGTTTGTAATGTGGACACAAACTGAAAGTTTTTTATAGTTAACAGTTAGACACACTCTAGCTACAGTTTGTAATGTGGACACAAACTGAAAGTTTTTCTATAGTTAACAGTTAGACACACTCTAGCTACAGTTTGTAATGTGGACACAAACTGAAAGTTTTTCTATAGTTAACAGTTAGACACACTCTAGCTACAGTTTGTAATGTGGACACAAACTGAAAGTTTTTCTATAGTTAACAGTTAGACACACTCTAGCTACAGTTTGTAATGTGGACACAAACTGAAAGTTTTTCTATAGTTAACAGTTAGACACACTCTAGCTACAGTTTGTAATGTGGACACAAACTGAAAGTTTTCTATAGTTAACAGTTAGACACACTCTAGCTACAGTTTGTAATGTGGACACAAACTGAAAGTTTTTCTATAGTTAACAGTTAGACACACTCTAGCTACAGTTTGTAATGTGGACACAAACTGAAAGTTTTCTATAGTTAACAGTTAGACACACTCTAGCTACAGTTTGTAATGTGGACACAAACTGAAAGTTTTCTATAGTTAACAGTTAGACACACTCTAGCTACAGTTTGTAATGTGGACACAAACTGAAAGTTTTCTATAGTTAACAGTTAGACACACTCTAGCTACAGTTTGTAATGTGGACACAAACTGAAAGTTTTTCTATAGTTAACAGTTAGACACACTCTAGCTACAGTTTGTAATGTGGACACAAACTGAAAGTTTTTCTATAGTTAACAGTTAGACACACTCTAGCTACAGTTTGTAATGTGGACACAAACTGAAAGTTTTTCTATAGTTAACAGTTAGACACACTCTAGCTACAGTTTGTAATGTGGACACAAACTGAAAGTTTTTCTATAGTTAACAGTTAGACACACTCTAGCTACAGTTTGTAATGTGGACACAAACTGAAAGTTTTTCTATAGTTAACAGTTAGACACACTCTAGCTACAGTTTGTAATGTGGACACAAACTGAAAGTTTTTCTATAGTTAACAGTTAGACACACTCTAGCTACAGTTTGTAATGTGGACACAAACTGAAAGTTTTTCTATAGTTAACAGTTAGACACACTCTAGCTACAGTTTGTAATGTGGACACAAACTGAAAGTTTTTCTATAGTTAACAGTTAGACACACTCTAGCTACAGTTTGTAATGTGGACACAAACTGAAAGTTTTTCTATAGTTAACAGTTAGACACACTCTAGCTACAGTTTGTAATGTGGACACAAACTGAAAGTTTTCTATAGTTAACAGTTAGACACACTCTAGCTACAGTTTGTAATGTGGACACAAACTGAAAGTTTTTCTATAGTTAACAGTTAGACACACTCTAGCTACAGTTTGTAATGTGGACACAAA
Source organism: Tachypleus tridentatus (assembly GCF_004210375.1). Lineage (NCBI taxonomy): Eukaryota > Metazoa > Arthropoda > Merostomata > Xiphosura > Limulidae > Tachypleus > Tachypleus tridentatus. The sequence continues at coordinate 12,073,103 of NC_134834.1, forward strand.
CTGAAAGTTTTTCTATAGTTAACAGTTAGACACACTCTAGCTACAGTTTGTAATGTGGACACAAACTGAAAGTTTTTCTATAGTTAACAGTTAGACACACTCTAGCTACAGTTTGTAATGTGGACACAAACTGAAAGTTTTTCTATAGTTAACAGTTAGACACACTCTAGCTACAGTTTGTAATGTGGACACAAACTGAAAGTTTTTCTATTTCTATAGTTAACAGTTAGTTAACAGTTAGACACTCTAGCTACAGTTTGTAATGTGGACACAAACTGAAAGTTTTTCTATAGTTAACAGTTAGACACACTCTAGCTACAGTTTGTAATGTGGACACAAACTGAAAGTTTTCTATAGTTAACAGTTAGACACACTCTAGCTACAGTTTGTAATGTGGACACAAACTGAAAGTTTTCTATAGTTAACAGTTAGACACACTCTAGCTACAGTTTGTAATGTGGACACAAACTGAAAGTTTTTCTATAGTTAACAGTTAGACACACTCTAGCTACAGTTTGTAATGTGGACACAAACTGAAAGTTTTTCTATAGTTAACAGTTAGACACACTCTAGCTACAGTTTGTAATGTGGACACAAACTGAAAGTTTTTCTATAGTTAACAGTTAGACACACTCTAGCTACAGTTTGTAATGTGGACACAAACTGAAAGTTTTTCTATAGTTAACAGTTAGACACACTCTAGCTACAGTTTGTAATGTGGACACAAACTGAAAGTTTTCTATAGTTAACAGTTAGACACACTCTAGCTACAGTTTGTAATGTGGACACAAACTGAAAGTTTTTCTATAGTTAACAGTTAGACACACTCTAGCTACAGTTTGTAATGTGGACACAAACTGAAAGTTTTTCTATAGTTAACAGTTAGACACACTCTAGCTACAGTTTGTAATGTGGACACAAACTGAAAGTTTTTCTATAGTTAACAGTTAGACACACTCTAGCTACAGTTTGTAATGTGGACACAAACTGAAAGTTTTTCTATAGTTAACAGTTAGACACACTCTAGCTACAGTTTGTAATGTGGACACAAACTGAAAGTTTTTCTATAGTTAACAGTTAGACACACTCTAGCTACAGTTTGTAATGTGGACACAAACTGAAAGTTTTTCTATAGTTAACAGTTAGACACACTCTAGCTACAGTTTGTAATGTGGACACAAACTGAAAGTTTTTCTATAGTTAACAGTTAGACACACTCTAGCTACAGTTTGTAATGTGGACACAAACTGAAAGTTTTTCTATAGTTAACAGTTAGACACACTCTAGCTACAGTTTGTAATGTGGACACAAACTGAAAGTTTTTCTATAGTTAACAGTTAGACACACTCTAGCTACAGTTTGTAATGTGGACACAAACTGAAAGTTTTCTATAGTTAACAGTTAGACACACTCTAGCTACAGTTTGTAATGTGGACACAAACTGAAAGTTTTTCTATAGTTAACAGTTAGACACACTCTAGCTACAGTTTGTAATGTGGACACAAACTGAAAGTTTTCTATAGTTAACAGTTAGACACACTCTAGCTACAGTTTGTAATGTGGACACAAACTGAAAGTTTTCTATAGTTAACAGTTAGACACACTCTAGCTACAGTTTGTAATGTGGACACAAACTGAAAGTTTTCTATAGTTAACAGTTAGACACACTCTAGCTACAGTTTGTAATGTGGACACAAACTGAAAGTTTTTCTATAGTTAACAGTTAGACACACTCTAGCTACAGTTTGTAATGTGGACACAAACTGAAAGTTTTTCTATAGTTAACAGTTAGACACACTCTAGCTACAGTTTGTAATGTGGACACAAACTGAAAGTTTTTCTATAGTTAACAGTTAGACACACTCTAGCTACAGTTTGTAATGTGGACACAAACTGAAAGTTTTTCTATAGTTAACAGTTAGACACACTCTAGCTACAGTTTGTAATGTGGACACAAACTGAAAGTTTTTCTATAGTTAACAGTTAGACACACTCTAGCTACAGTTTGTAATGTGGACACAAACTGAAAGTTTTTCTATAGTTAACAGTTAGACACACTCTAGCTACAGTTTGTAATGTGGACACAAACTGAAAGTTTTTCTATAGTTAACAGTTAGACACACTCTAGCTACAGTTTGTAATGTGGACACAAACTGAAAGTTTTTCTATAGTTAACAGTTAGACACACTCTAGCTACAGTTTGTAATGTGGACACAAACTGAAAGTTTTCTATAGTTAACAGTTAGACACACTCTAGCTACAGTTTGTAATGTGGACACAAACTGAAAGTTTTCTATAGTTAACAGTTAGACACACTCTAGCTACAGTTTGTAATGTGGACACAAACTGAAAGTTTTTCTATAGTTAACAGTTAGACACACTCTAGCTACAGTTTGTAATGTGGACACAAACTGAAAGTTTTTCTATAGTTAACAGTTAGACACACTCTAGCTACAGTTTGTAATGTGGACACAAACTGAAAGTTTTTCTATAGTTAACAGTTAGACACACTCTAGCTACAGTTTGTAATGTGGACACAAACTGAAAGTTTTCTATAGTTAACAGTTAGACACACTCTAGCTACAGTTTGTAATGTGGACACAAACTGAAAGTTTTTCTATAGTTAACAGTTAGACACACTCTAGCTACAGTTTGTAATGTGGACACAAACTGAAAGTTTTCTATAGTTAACAGTTAGACACACTCTAGCTACAGTTTGTAATGTGGACACAAACTGAAAGTTTTCTATAGTTAACAGTTAGACACACTCTAGCTACAGTTTGTAATGTGGACACAAACTGAAAGTTTTTCTATAGTTAACAGTTAGACACACTCTAGCTACAGTTTGTAATGTGGACACAAACTGAAAGTTTTCTATAGTTAACAGTTAGACACACTCTAGCTACAGTTTGTAATGTGGACACAAACTGAAAGTTTTTCTATAGTTAACAGTTAGACACACTCTAGCTACAGTTTGTAATGTGGACACAAACTGAAAGTTTTTCTATAGTTAACAGTTAGACACACTCTAGCTACAGTTTGTAATGTGGACACAAACTGAAAGTTTTTCTATAGTTAACAGTTAGACACACTCTAGCTACAGTTTGTAATGTGGACACAAACTGAAAGTTTTTCTATAGTTAACAGTTAGACACACTCTAGCTACAGTTTGTAATGTGGACACAAACTGAAAGTTTTTCTATAGTTAACAGTTAGACACACTCTAGCTACAGTTTGTAATGTGGACACAAACTGAAAGTTTTTCTATAGTTAACAGTTAGACACACTCTAGCTACAGTTTGTAATGTGGACACAAACTGAAAGCTACAGTTTTCTATAGTTAACAGTTAGACACACTCTAGCTACAGTTTGTAATGTGGACACAAACTGAAAGTTTTTCTATAGTTAACAGTTAGACACACTCTAGCTACAGTTTGTAATGTGGACACAAACTGAAAGTTTTTCTATAGTTAACAGTTAGACACACTCTAGCTACAGTTTGTAATGTGGACACAAACTGAAAGTTTTCTATAGTTAACAGTTAGACACACTCTAGCTACAGTTTGTAATGTGGACACAAACTGAAAGTTTTTCTATAGTTAACAGTTAGACACACTCTAGCTACAGTTTGTAATGTGGACACAAACTGAAAGTTTTTCTATAGTTAACAGTTAGACACACTCTAGCTACAGTTTGTAATGTGGACACAAACTGAAAGTTTTTCTATAGTTAACAGTTAGACACACTCTAGCTACAGTTTGTAATGTGGACACAAACTGAAAGTTTTTCTATAGTTAACAGTTAGACACACTCTAGCTACAGTTTGTAATGTGGACACAAACTGAAAGTTTTTCTATAGTTAACAGTTAGACACACTCTAGCTACAGTTTGTAATGTGGACACAAACTGAAAGTTTTTCTATAGTTAACAGTTAGACACACTCTAGCTACAGTTTGTAATGTGGACACAAACTGAAAGTTTTTCTATAGTTAACAGTTAGACACACTCTAGCTACAGTTTGTAATGTGGACACAAACTGAAAGTTTTCTATAGTTAACAGTTAGACACACTCTAGCTACAGTTTGTAATGTGGACACAAACTGAAAGTTTTTCTATAGTTAACAGTTAGACACACTCTAGCTACAGTTTGTAATGTGGACACAAACTGAAAGTTTTTCTATAGTTAACAGTTAGACACACTCTAGCTACAGTTTGTAATGTGGACACAAACTGAAAGTTTTTCTATAGTTAACAGTTAGACACACTCTAGCTACAGTTTGTAATGTGGACACAAACTGAAAGTTTTTCTATAGTTAACAGTTAGACACACTCTAGCTACAGTTTGTAATGTGGACACAAACTGAAAGTTTTTCTATAGTTAACAGTTAGACACACTCTAGCTACAGTTTGTAATGTGGACACAAACTGAAAGTTTTCTATAGTTAACAGTTAGACACACTCTAGCTACAGTTTGTAATGTGGACACAAACTGAAAGTTTTCTATAGTTAACAGTTAGACACACTCTAGCTACAGTTTGTAATGTGGACACAAACTGAAAGTTTTTCTATAGTTAACAGTTAGACACACTCTAGCTACAGTTTGTAATGTGGACACAAACTGAAAGTTTTCTATAGTTAACAGTTAGACACACTCTAGCTACAGTTTGTAATGTGGACACAAACTGAAAGTTTTTCTATAGTTAACAGTTAGACACACTCTAGCTACAGTTTGTAATGTGGACACAAACTGAAAGTTTTTCTATAGTTAACAGTTAGACACACTCTAGCTACAGTTTGTAATGTGGACACAAACTGAAAGTTTTTCTATAGTTAACAGTTAGACACACTCTAGCTACAGTTTGTAATGTGGACACAAACTGAAAGTTTTTCTATAGTTAACAGTTAGACACACTCTAGCTACAGTTTGTAATGTGGACACAAACTGAAAGTTTTTCTATAGTTAACAGTTAGACACACTCTAGCTACAGTTTGTAATGTGGACACAAACTGAAAGTTTTTCTATAGTTAACAGTTAGACACACTCTAGCTACAGTTTGTAATGTGGACACAAACTGAAAGTTTTTCTATAGTTAACAGTTAGACACACTCTAGCTACAGTTTGTAATGTGGACACAAACTGAAAGTTTTCTATAGTTAACAGTTAGACACACTCTAGCTACAGTTTGTAATGTGGACACAAACTGAAAGTTTTCTATAGTTAACAGTTAGACACACTCTAGCTACAGTTTGTAATGTGGACACAAACTGAAAGTTTTTCTATAGTTAACAGTTAGACACACTCTAGCTACAGTTTGTAATGTGGACACAAACTGAAAGTTTTTCTATAGTTAACAGTTAGACACACTCTAGCTACAGTTTGTAATGTGGACACAAACTGAAAGTTTTTCTATAGTTAACAGTTAGACACACTCTAGCTACAGTTTGTAATGTGGACACAAACTGAAAGTTTTTCTATAGTTAACAGTTAGACACACTCTAGCTACAGTTTGTAATGTGGACACAAACTGAAAGTTTTTCTATAGTTAACAGTTAGACACACTCTAGCTACAGTTTGTAATGTGGACACAAACTGAAAGTTTTTCTATAGTTAACAGTTAGACACACTCTAGCTACAGTTTGTAATGTGGACACAAACTGAAAGTTTTTCTATAGTTAACAGTTAGACACACTCTAGCTACAGTTTGTAATGTGGACACAAACTGAAAGTTTTCTATAGTTAACAGTTAGACACACTCTAGCTACAGTTTGTAATGTGGACACAAACTGAAAGTTTTTCTATAGTTAACAGTTAGACACACTCTAGCTACAGTTTGTAATGTGGACACAAACTGAAAGTTTTTCTATAGTTAACAGTTAGACACACTCTAGCTACAGTTTGTAATGTGGACACAAACTGAAAGTTTTTCTATAGTTAACAGTTAGACACACTCTAGCTACAGTTTGTAATGTGGACACAAACTGAAAGTTTTTCTATAGTTAACAGTTAGACACACTCTAGCTACAGTTTGTAATGTGGACACAAACTGAAAGTTTTTCTATAGTTAACAGTTAGACACACTCTAGCTACAGTTTGTAATGTGGACACAAACTGAAAGTTTTTCTATAGTTAACAGTTAGACACACTCTAGCTACAGTTTGTAATGTGGACACAAACTGAAAGTTTTTCTATAGTTAACAGTTAGACACACTCTAGCTACAGTTTGTAATGTGGACACAAACTGAAAGTTTTTCTATAGTTAACAGTTAGACACACTCTAGCTACAGTTTGTAATGTGGACACAAACTGAAAGTTTTTCTATAGTTAACAGTTAGACACACTCTAGCTACAGTTTGTAATGTGGACACAAACTGAAAGTTTTTCTATAGTTAACAGTTAGACACACTCTAGCTACAGTTTGTAATGTGGACACAAACTGAAAGTTTTCTATAGTTAACAGTTAGACACACTCTAGCTACAGTTTGTAATGTGGACACAAACTGAAAGTTTTCTATAGTTAACAGTTAGACACACTCTAGCTACAGTTTGTAATGTGGACACAAACTGAAAGTTTTTCTATAGTTAACAGTTAGACACACTCTAGCTACAGTTTGTAATGTGGACACAAACTGAAAGTTTTTCTATAGTTAACAGTTAGACACACTCTAGCTACAGTTTGTAATGTGGACACAAACTGAAAGTTTTTCTATAGTTAACAGTTAGACACACTCTAGCTACAGTTTGTAATGTGGACACAAACTGAAAGTTTTTCTATAGTTAACAGTTAGACACACTCTAGCTACAGTTTGTAATGTGGACACAAACTGAAAGTTTTTCTATAGTTAACAGTTAGACACACTCTAGCTACAGTTTGTAATGTGGACACAAACTGAAAGTTTTCTATAGTTAACAGTTAGACACACTCTAGCTACAGTTTGTAATGTGGACACAAACTGAAAGTTTTTCTATAGTTAACAGTTAGACACACTCTAGCTACAGTTTGTAATGTGGACACAAACTGAAAGTTTTTCTATAGTTAACAGTTAGACACACTCTAGCTACAGTTTGTAATGTGGACACAAACTGAAAGTAGTTTTCTATAGTTAACAGTTAGACACACTCTAGCTACAGTTTGTAATGTGGACACAAACTGAAAGTTTTCTATAGTTAACAGTTAGACACACTCTAGCTACAGTTTGTAATGTGGACACAAACTGAAAGTTTTTCTATAGTTAACAGTTAGACACACTCTAGCTACAGTTTGTAATGTGGACACAAACTGAAAGTTTTTCTATAGTTAACAGTTAGACACACTCTAGCTACAGTTTGTAATGTGGACACAAACTGAAAGTTTTTCTATAGTTAACAGTTAGACACACTCTAGCTACAGTTTGTAATGTGGACACAAACTGAAAGTTTTTCTATAGTTAACAGTTAGACACACTCTAGCTACAGTTTGTAATGTGGACACAAACTGAAAGTTTTTCTATAGTTAACAGTTAGACACACTCTAGCTACAGTTTGTAATGTGGACACAAACTGAAAGTTTTTCTATAGTTAACAGTTAGACACACTCTAGCTACAGTTTGTAATGTGGACACAAACTGAAAGTTTTTCTATAGTTAACAGTTAGACACACTCTAGCTACAGTTTGTAATGTGGACACAAACTGAAAGTTTTCTATAGTTAACAGTTAGACACACTCTAGCTACAGTTTGTAATGTGGACACAAACTGAAAGTTTTTCTATAGTTAACAGTTAGACACACTCTAGCTACAGTTTGTAATGTGGACACAAACTGAAAGTTTTCTATAGTTAACAGTTAGACACACTCTAGCTACAGTTTGTAATGTGGACACAAACTGAAAGTTTTTCTATAGTTAACAGTTAGACACACTCTAGCTACAGTTTGTAATGTGGACACAAACTGAAAGTTTTTCTATAGTTAACAGTTAGACACACTCTAGCTACAGTTTGTAATGTGGACACAAACTGAAAGTTTTTCTATAGTTAACAGTTAGACACACTCTAGCTACAGTTTGTAATGTGGACACAAACTGAAAGTTTTTCTATAGTTAACAGTTAGACACACTCTAGCTACAGTTTGTAATGTGGACACAAACTGAAAGTTTTTCTATAGTTAACAGTTAGACACACTCTAGCTACAGTTTGTAATGTGGACACAAACTGAAAGTTTTTCTATAGTTAACAGTTAGACACACTCTAGCTACAGTTTGTAATGTGGACACAAACTGAAAGTTTTTCTATAGTTAACAGTTAGACACACTCTAGCTACAGTTTGTAATGTGGACACAAACTGAAAGTTTTTCTATAGTTAACAGTTAGACACACTCTAGCTACAGTTTGTAATGTGGACACAAACTGAAAGTTTTTCTATAGTTAACAGTTAGACACACTCTAGCTACAGTTTGTAATGTGGACACAAACTGAAAGTTTTTCTATAGTTAACAGTTAGACACACTCTAGCTACAGTTTGTAATGTGGACACAAACTGAAAGTTTTTCTATAGTTAACAGTTAGACACACTCTAGCTACAGTTTGTAATGTGGACACAAACTGAAAGTTTTTCTATAGTTAACAGTTAGACACACTCTAGCTACAGTTTGTAATGTGGACACAAACTGAAAGTTTTTCTATAGTTAACAGTTAGACACACTCTAGCTACAGTTTGTAATGTGGACACAAACTGAAAGTTTTTCTATAGTTAACAGTTAGACACACTCTAGCTACAGTTTGTAATGTGGACACAAACTGAAAGTTTTTCTATAGTTAACAGTTAGACACACTCTAGCTACAGTTTGTAATGTGGACACAAACTGAAAGTTTTTCTATAGTTAACAGTTAGACACACTCTAGCTACAGTTTGTAATGTGGACACAAACTGAAAGTTTTCTATAGTTAACAGTTAGACACACTCTAGCTACAGTTTGTAATGTGGACACAAACTGAAAGTTTTCTATAGTTAACAGTTAGACACACTCTAGCTACAGTTTGTAATGTGGACACAAACTGAAAGTTTTCTATAGTTAACAGTTAGACACACTCTAGCTACAGTTTGTAATGTGGACACAAACTGAAAGTTAACAGTTTCTATAGTTAACAGTTAGACACACTCTAGCTACAGTTTGTAATGTGGACACAAACTGAAAGTTTTTCTATAGTTAACAGTTAGACACACTCTAGCTACAGTTTGTAATGTGGACACAAACTGAAAGTTTTTCTATAGTTAACAGTTAGACACACTCTAGCTACAGTTTGTAATGTGGACACAAACTGAAAGTTTTTCTATAGTTAACAGTTAGACACACTCTAGCTACAGTTTGTAATGTGGACACAAACTGAAAGTTTTTCTATAGTTAACAGTTAGACACACTCTAGCTACAGTTTGTAATGTGGACACAAACTGAAAGTTTTTCTATAGTTAACAGTTAGACACACTCTAGCTACAGTTTGTAATGTGGACACAAACTGAAAGTTTTCTATAGTTAACAGTTAGACACACTCTAGCTACAGTTTGTAATGTGGACACAAACTGAAAGTTTTCTATAGTTAACAGTTAGACACACTCTAGCTACAGTTTGTAATGTGGACACAAACTGAAAGTTTTTCTATAGTTAACAGTTAGACACACTCTAGCTACAGTTTGTAATGTGGACACAAACTGAAAGTTTTTCTATAGTTAACAGTTAGACACACTCTAGCTACAGTTTGTAATGTGGACACAAACTGAAAGTTTTTCTATAGTTAACAGTTAGACACACTCTAGCTACAGTTTGTAATGTGGACACAAACTGAAAGTTTTTCTATAGTTAACAGTTATAGTTAACACACTCTAGCTACAGTTTGTAATGTGGACACAAACTGAAAGTTTTTCTATAGTTAACAGTTAGACACACTCTAGCTACAGTTTGTAATGTGGACACAAACTGAAAGTTTTTCTATAGTTAACAGTTAGACACACTCTAGCTACAGTTTGTAATGTGGACACAAACTGAAAGTTTTTCTATAGTTAACAGTTAGACACACTCTTCATACAGTTTGTAATGTGGACACAAACTGAAAGTTTTTCTATAGTTAACAGTTAGACACACTCTAGCTACAGTTTGTAATGTGGACACAAACTGAAAGTTTTTCTATAGTTAACAGTTAGACACACTCTAGCTACAGTTTGTAATGTGGACACAAACTGAAAGTTTTTCTATAGTTAACAGTTAGACACACTCTAGCTACAGTTTGTAATGTGGACACAAACTGAAAGTTTTCTATAGTTAACAGTTAGACACACTCTAGCTACAGTTTGTAATGTGGACACAAACTGAAAGTTTTTCTATAGTTAACAGTTAGACACACTCTAGCTACAGTTTGTAATGTGGACACAAACTGAAAGTTTTTCTATAGTTAACAGTTAGACACACTCTAGCTACAGTTTGTAATGTGGACACAAACTGAAAGTTTTTTATAGTTAACAGTTAGACACACTCTAGCTACAGTTTGTAATGTGGACACAAACTGAAAGTTTTTCTATAGTTAACAGTTAGACACACTCTAGCTACAGTTTGTAATGTGGACACAAACTGAAAGTTTTTCTATAGTTAACAGTTAGACACACTCTAGCTACAGTTTGTAATGTGGACACAAACTGAAAGTTTTTCTATAGTTAACAGTTAGACACACTCTAGCTACAGTTTGTAATGTGGACACAAACTGAAAGTTTTTCTATAGTTAACAGTTAGACACACTCTAGCTACAGTTTGTAATGTGGACACAAACTGAAAGTTTTTCTATAGTTAACAGTTAGACACACTCTAGCTACAGTTTGTAATGTGGACACAAACTGAAAGTTTTTCTATAGTTAACAGTTAGACACACTCTAGCTACAGTTTGTAATGTGGACACAAACTGAAAGTTTTTCTATAGTTAACAGTTAGACACACTCTAGCTACAGTTTGTAATGTGGACACAAACTGAAAGTTTTTCTATAGTTAACAGTTAGACACACTCTAGCTACAGTTTGTAATGTGGACACAAACTGAAAGTTTTTCTATAGTTAACAGTTAGACACACTCTAGCTACAGTTTGTAATGTGGACACAAACTGAAAGTTTTTCTATAGTTAACAGTTAGACACACTCTAGCTACAGTTTGTAATGTGGACACAAACTGAAAGTTTTTCTATAGTTAACAGTTAGACACACTCTAGCTACAGTTTGTAATGTGGACACAAACTGAAAGTTTTTCTATAGTTAACAGTTAGACACACTCTAGCTACAGTTTGTAATGTGGACACAAACTGAAAGTTTTTCTATAGTTAACAGTTAGACACACTCTAGCTACAGTTTGTAATGTGGACACAAACTGAAAGTTTTTCTATAGTTAACAGTTAGACACACTCTAGCTACAGTTTGTAATGTGGACACAAACTGAAAGTTTTTCTATAGTTAACAGTTAGACACACTCTAGCTACAGTTTGTAATGTGGACACAAACTGAAAGTTTTTCTATAGTTAACAGTTAGACACACTCTAGCTACAGTTTGTAATGTGGACACAAACTGAAAGTTTTTCTATAGTTAACAGTTAGACACACTCTAGCTACAGTTTGTAATGTGGACACAAACTGAAAGTTTTTCTATAGTTAACAGTTAGACACACTCTAGCTACAGTTTGTAATGTGGACACAAACTGAAAGTTTTTCTATAGTTAACAGTTAGACACACTCTAGCTACAGTTTGTAATGTGGACACAAACTGAAAGTTTTCTATAGTTAACAGTTAGACACACTCTAGCTACAGTTTGTAATGTGGACACAAACTGAAAGTTTTTCTATAGTTAACAGTTAGACACACTCTAGCTACAGTTTGTAATGTGGACACAAACTGAAAGTTTTTCTATAGTTAACAGTTAGACACACTCTAGCTACAGTTTGTAATGTGGACACAAACTGAAAGTTTTTCTATAGTTAACAGTTAGACACACTCTAGCTACAGTTTGTAATGTGGACACAAACTGAAAGTTTTTCTATAGTTAACAGTTAGACACACTCTAGCTACAGTTTGTAATGTGGACACAAACTGAAAGTTTTTCTATAGTTAACAGTTAGACACACTCTAGCTACAGTTTGTAATGTGGACACAAACTGAAAGTTTTTCTATAGTTAACAGTTAGACACACTCTAGCTACAGTTTGTAATGTGGACACAAACTGAAAGTTTTTCTATAGTTAACAGTTAGACACACTCTAGCTACAGTTTGTAATGTGGACACAAACTGAAAGTTTTCTATAGTTAACAGTTAGACACACTCTAGCTACAGTTTGTAATGTGGACACAAACTGAAAGTTTTCTATAGTTAACAGTTAGACACACTCTAGCTACAGTTTGTAATGTGGACACAAACTGAAAGTTTTCTATAGTTAACAGTTAGACACACTCTAGCTACAGTTTGTAATGTGGACACAAACTGAAAGTTTTTCTATAGTTAACAGTTAGACACACTCTAGCTACAGTTTGTAATGTGGACACAAACTGAAAGTTTTTCTATAGTTAACAGTTAGACACACTCTAGCTACAGTTTGTAATGTGGACACAAACTGAAAGTTTTTCTATAGTTAACAGTTAGACACACTCTAGCTACAGTTTGTAATGTGGACACAAACTGAAAGTTTTTCTATAGTTAACAGTTAGACACACTCTAGCTACAGTTTGTAATGTGGACACAAACTGAAAGTTTTCTATAGTTAACAGTTAGACACACTCTAGCTACAGTTTGTAATGTGGACACAAACTGAAAGTTTTTCTATAGTTAACAGTTAGACACACTCTAGCTACAGTTTGTAATGTGGACACAAACTGAAAGTTTTTCTATAGTTAACAGTTAGACACACTCTAGCTACAGTTTGTAATGTGGACACAAACTGAAAGTTTTTCTATAGTTAACAGTTAGACACACTCTAGCTACAGTTTGTAATGTGGACACAAACTGAAAGTTTTTCTATAGTTAACAGTTAGACACACTCTAGCTACAGTTTGTAATGTGGACACAAACTGAAAGTTTTTCTATAGTTAACAGTTAGACACACTCTAGCTACAGTTTGTAATGTGGACACAAACTGAAAGTTTTTCTATAGTTAACAGTTAGACACACTCTAGCTACAGTTTGTAATGTGGACACAAACTGAAAGTTTTTCTATAGTTAACAGTTAGACACACTCTAGCTACAGTTTGTAATGTGGACACAAACTGAAAGTTTTTCTATAGTTAACAGTTAGACACACTCTAGCTACAGTTTGTAATGTGGACACAAACTGAAAGTTTTCTATAGTTAACAGTTAGACACACTCTAGCTACAGTTTGTAATGTGGACACAAACTGAAAGTTTTTCTATAGTTAACAGTTAGACACACTCTAGCTACAGTTTGTAATGTGGACACAAACTGAAAGTTTTTCTATAGTTAACAGTTAGACACACTCTAGCTACAGTTTGTAATGTGGACACAAACTGAAAGTTTTTCTATAGTTAACAGTTAGACACACTCTAGCTACAGTTTGTAATGTGGACACAAACTGAAAGTTTTTCTATAGTTAACAGTTAGACACACTCTAGCTACAGTTTGTAATGTGGACACAAACTGAAAGTTTTCTATAGTTAACAGTTAGACACACTCTAGCTACAGTTTGTAATGTGGACACAAACTGAAAGTTTTCTATAGTTAACAGTTAGACACACTCTAGCTACAGTTTGTAATGTGGACACAAACTGAAAGTTTTTCTATAGTTAACAGTTAGACACACTCTAGCTACAGTTTGTAATGTGGACACAAACTGAAAGTTTTCTATAGTTAACAGTTAGACACACTCTAGCTACAGTTTGTAATGTGGACACAAACTGAAAGTTTTTCTATAGTTAACAGTTAGACACACTCTAGCTACAGTTTGTAATGTGGACACAAACTGAAAGTTTTTCTATAGTTAACAGTTAGACACACTCTAGCTACAGTTTGTAATGTGGACACAAACTGAAAGTTTTCTATAGTTAACAGTTAGACACACTCTAGCTACAGTTTGTAATGTGGACACAAACTGAAAAGTCGAGTGCCTTGACCACCTGACCATCCCGTGCCAGGTCAATATGAATGGTGAACAATATTTGACACTTATTAGGTTGATACGAATGGTGAACAACGTTTGACACTTGTTGGGTCAATATTTTTTAAACAAAATCTTTCTTATATTTCTTTTAAAATATCAATGACGGTCCTCTAGTGACTGAACCAAGAAACTTTCTTTGCTAAGCCTCACGAGACCACAAGTATTATGGGTGGTGTTTGAATTAAGAAATAGTTAAAATCAGTGAAACTATCATTTTCAGTTAAATGAAGATATATAAAATCATGCATGTGTGCGAGCATGCGCATTTCTTTAATTTGAAAATTTTATTCTTCTGTTGTTGTTATCTTGAAACCCTGAATTCTAAAATCTTTTTTGATTATTTTTGGACACAAAATACAAAGAACGATTCACATCTCCGTTACCTTGTCAAGTTTTCTTCAGAAACACGTTATTTTATTAACGTCAGAATGTCCACTTTCATCATTAGCGACTTGTCATCGAATAAATATTTTCATCTCTCGTTCCACACTAGTCTCGTAGTTTCTCGGGATGTTTGGACAGCCGAAAGGTTGCGACTGTTATGCATTCTCTTTTTCCTTCCACAAGGTGACCCGACACCTCTGTAAGAACCTCCATATGATGGAAAAAATTAAGAAGTCCCCCGCTGGTACAATGGTAAGTCTACGGATTTACAACGCTAAAATCAGGAGTTCGATTCCCCTCGGTGGACTCAGCAGATAACCTGATATGGCTTTGCTATAAGAAAATAAACACACACGCATTAAGAAAGTTTCTTCCCTGGATAGTAGCGATGTCCTAAACCGAAAGGGACGAACCTTATTAGCCTAGCTTTAGTCAGGTTTCCGTCCGCATCTGAGAACCGTTCCGGTTTGAAAATGGGGGTATTTAGGCCAGTAATCCTCATTTAAATGAGGAGCCGTCAGGTTGAACAACATGCAAGTCCTTCTGGGAGCTCATATCCACCTGTGGAAATAAAGGTTTTCGTGATCTAGATAAACCTTCACTGGTGTGAGTGTCAGGCTTAGCTATGGTATTTCTGATCATTATTCTGCGGACTTACAACGCTAAAAACCGGGCTTCGATACCCGTGGTGGGCAGAGCACAGATAGCCCATTGTGTAGCTTTGTGCTTAATTCAAAGAACAACAATAACTGATAATTATTAATTACTTTGTGAAAATGTCTCTTCTGGAACTGTTCCTAAAATCAATATATTCGTCCGTAGCCAATGGACGAAAACATACAAGTACACCTTTATAGGTTGATGTTTTTAAACATACAAGTACACTTTTCTAGGTTAATGTTCTTTTTTATCGAATCGGCTTACAAAAGTAAGTACGTAATTAAATAACAACGTGAGCATGCACGTACTTACTCTGCTTACAATTAAAGGTACACAACTTACCGTGAGGTCATGTGATGAATTATGGATAAAATCGAAAAGTGGGAGAAGGTTTGCATTATGATAGCGATCGTGCACAGACACGTAGGTTTGCTGTCTTGCACGGGGACGCGTGCTCCGGAAACATTCGCACTCGAAAATAAATAAAACTGTTTCATACGTCTAATCCAGCAAGTTGACTTACTGGATTAATTCACATAGGCTACTCTTATTGGACAAACATTCCGAAATAGATAGTGGGTAATTAACGGTTTTGTATAGACTAGCACAGTATATGTAAGCTGTTTCAAACAGCCGTGGGTTTATCTATCATATGAAGCTATGTCATACAGAACCAACCGTGGGTTTATCTGTCATATGAAGCTATGTCATACAGAACCAGCAGTGAGTTCATCTGTCATATGAAGCTATGTCAAACAGAACAAGTCGTGAGTTCATCTGTCATATGAAGCTATGTCAAACAGAACAAGTTGTGAATTTATCTGTCATATGAAGCTATGTCAAACAGAACAAGTTGTGAGTTTATCTATCATATGAAGCTATGTCATACAGAACCAACCGTGAGTTTATCTGTCATATGAAGCTATGTCATACAGAACCAACCGTGAGTTTATCTGTCATATGAAGCTATGTCATACAGAACCAACCGTGAGTTTATCTGTCATATGAAGCTATGTCATACAGAACCAGCCGTGAGTTCATCTGTCATATGAAGCTATGTCAAACAGAACAAATTGTGAGTTTATGTCATATGAAGCTATGTCATACAGAACCAGCCGTGAGTTTATCTGTCATATGAAGCTATGTCATACAGAACCAACCGTGAGTTTATCTGTCATTTGAAGCTATGTCAAACAGAACAAGTTGTGAATTTATCTGTCATATGAAGCTATGTTATACAGAATATACAAAACAAGTTGTGAATTTCTCTGTCATATGAAGTTATGTCAAACAGAACAAGTTGTGAATTTATCTGTCATATAAAGCTATGTCATATAGAACAAGTTGTGAATGTATCTGTCATATAAAGCTATATCATACAGAAGTAGCAGAGAGGTCATCTGTCATATGAAAATTTGAAACTATGTCAAACAAACAACTCGCTGTAACTCAGAGGAATATGCATTTCGATATCCTGTAGCTACACCAACAAAGCTCGATAGCTAAAACTATTTTATATATATTGTAAATTATGGTGTCTGCCGTTTGGAACCTGCACACTCAGGCAAAGCTCGATATTCGCTTCTGACATGACAGGAAAACAGAATATTCTGTTATGAATTAAACACACCATCACCCATATTTCAAGATGTGACGTAACTTCAAGAATAAAACGGTAAATCTACTGTAAGTTGTTGTTGAGTGACCCTTAGCGTGACTGAAGTGTTCGAAGATTATTCTCTGTGGTGAGAAGTATACGTAGCTGAGAGGTACATCTTTAACTGAAACCAAGAATGGAACATAATTAGCTTTTCTAAAGTCTATAAAATAATTTAAATTAAGAGATTAGCATAAACTCTTCTCGTAACTGGGTAATTCTGGTTACATAAATATATTTATAGCTTTCCATTTTGTATACTGTAACAGAAATATGATACAGAAAATACTGACTGTACGCACAGATACATTCACAAGTATAGATATATATATACATTCACAAGTATAGATATATATATACATTCACAAGTATAGATATATTCACACCACGTGTATAAACAGCTCATGCACATGAAAGTGTGAACTCACACGTGAAGTTAGAGATAAACAGTAAACTTACATCAACACTGAAATACCTTAACATTCCTTATGCATGTTTTCGCATTCACTCATCAATTTGCTATATAAAACTCTCAAAGGACCAAAGCAGTCTCAGTTCTTGCTTGTTAAAAGTTTTCTTAGAATGTTAAAACGTTCTCAAAGAGTAGTATTGAACAATAGCCCAATATTTTATTCTTACCTACGACGCTTGTAATTTCTTCGTAGAATTTACGCTGGATTTCAGGATGTTTCCTGAAAACCGACACCAGCCATCGAACCGCAGAGGTGGTGGTAACTCATACAGCACAGCCATGAAAGGAACATGGTTTTGATTTAAATCGAAAAATGTTTCTTAGAAAACGACAACTGGCCTTTGAGTGACAATGATACGATATTGTTGATAAAGCTACAGAGATATTTTGTTGTTTCTTAAAGTCAAATAGTTCAGCTCACAAAACATATTTTATTTTCCTATTTGTTTATATAAGTTAAAGTTGTTGTCGCTAGATGACAGCACAAAGCGTCTGATATAAAAAGGAATGTGACAAAATTTCATCAACAATAAAGAAAAACTAATATAAATTAATATTCAAATATTCAAGAAGATCGAATATTTATTCACCTGACAGACTTGCATGCATTTTATTCATTTCTTAGTTTAAAAACACCAGTTTCTTAATATTGGAAACAATAAATCATATAGTGGTCCACTTTTCTTCAAATTTGGCCCGGCATGACCAAGCGTGTTACGGAGTGCGACTCACAATCTGAGGGTCGCGGGTTCGCATCACCGTCCCACCAAACATGCTCGTCCTTTGAGCCGTGGGGGCGTTATAATGTGACGGTCAATCCCACTATTCGTTGGTAAAAGAGTAGCCCAAGAGTTGGCGGTGGGTGGTGATGACTAGCTACTTTCCCTCTAGTCTTACACTGCTAAATTAGGGACAGCTAGTGCAGATAGCCCGCGAGTAGCTTTGCGCGAAATTCAAGGAACAAACTCATCGTCCGCAGCAGTATGTGTGCGGACTTACGACGCTAGAAACCAGGTTTCAGAAATCGTGGTGGGCAGAGCACAGATTGCCCATTGTGTAGTTTTGTGCTTAACTTCAAATAAACAAATTCCCTTAAGAATGTCACCTCGCAAAAATATACTTTATTTCTAGGATCCTTCATTATTTGTTAGGACATTTGTATTTTGTGGTATTTAAAGACCCATCTGTATTTTTATATATTTCGAACATGATCGTTTTTACTTTATGGGTTTATGACTTACCCATATATCTTGAGCTGACCTAAACCTGGATATTATTGGGCCGAAAATATTATAAACAACAAGTTTTCCGAACTAACACTTCAATACGTTATCATCGGTGTAGGTTTGAACATACGTAATATTTACAACAAATATTGGTTTCCAGCATTAGACAAAGAAACGGTTTCTTTAGCCTTTTTATATTGCATATTGAGTTTAACGTAAACTTTGTGTTTCACTGTTTGGTTCCGAAAAAAGTCTGACAGTGAAACAAAAAATATCCCTGGGAGTGACTTCTGAAAGACAAAAACAGGCCTAGAAATGATTTTCTTAATATTAAATAATTCTGATTTGATATCGGTAACGGTAATTTAAGACAAATAGAAAAAAGATACAGTCAAGTATAATATTTATAGTACATTGTGTACTTGTAGTAAATTTGTCATGTAAGTCTAGAACTCTTGGAAGAAAAAATTGTATGGAATATAAATTAAAATGCAAAAGTCAGAGAGCGCTACAAGCGACACTAATATGGCGCTGTCGTTCAAAGAGAGGAAGGAGCGACGTTTAAACGGTCCCGATCTGAGTCGTAAAAAGTCAATTGATAAACACATTAAACATTTAGTAGAATTAATTAACAAGGAAGAAGTTTATTGTACCGCAAGTTCGTGTTCAGGGCGTGTTGTTTTGGTAACTCGAACTGACACAGAGGTAAGTTCCTGCTCGACTGAACAAGTGTGCTAATAGTAATACTCTTTAAAGTACTGTTACTCTAATAAAATTGCGAGTTGGATATAATTGCTGTTATTATTATAATTTACGTTAATTTTTGTCTTCTGATAAAACAAGCATAGTACATAGATCTTAATGTAAAAAATGAATCAACCTAGACTTGTAAAAATTTATCGATGGTATAGCTGTGGAGATGATGTACAGGGTGGCCCGTAAGACCCTACCCATCCATATGTTATTATGTTATATTTCAATTACGCATGTATTTAAATATGTTTCTATTTTTCAGAGAAATATGGCCGATGTAAGCACTGTTACACTTGAAAATGTCACACAGAACATGGCATTGCATAATATTATGCAGCAAGAATGAGAGACAGCACACAGATACACTAGATACATAAGATATATGGATGGGTAGGGACTTACGGGCCACCTTGTATAATTGCATAGCATTTGAAATTGGAAGAGTGGTTGGATGGAAGAAAGTTGAGGGATGTTATGAAAAGAATTCATTCAAATTGGATTAATGTTACAAGGGAGTTCAGTCTTAGAACCTTTGCTATTGATTTACAATTATATCAATAACATAGGTGAAGAAATGGTCATTACATCACTTACATTTCCTGATGATGTTAAGATATTGGGTGTTGCTGCTTTAAAAAATGGTTTAGATCATTTATTGAGTTGGACAAATGAATGGCAAATGGGTTTTAATTATAATAAATATTGTAAGTAATTACAAGATAATGCATGTGAATTATCATAAATTATCAGTATAAATTGGATGGGAAAAACCTTAAGAGTGTAATGAAAGACATTTTGGTGTTATAGTTGATCAGTATCGAGCTATCCCAGCAATGTGCTGTTGCTAAAGGTAGGGCAAATATGAATTTAGATTGTATCTACAAAATATCACTTTTTTTTCCTGGTGTGAACTTTACATATTAAAAATTGAAAGTAGCTGCTAATTTTAAACTGCTTCTTAGATTGTTTTTCACTTTAACTAAATAAATCATTCAGTTGTTCGCTTGAATTTGTCTAATGAATTCAGTAAAAATCAGCTCAGTCACTTCATCACAATGTATAGTGTCAGAACGCCAGAACTGATGGATAACTCTGTCATCTTCAGATCTTGAATTATTTAGGGCCAGTTAAGGCAGTGTTCTGTTGCTTGTAGTATGTAAAGCTAATAAATTTTGGAATGTGGTTATAGACATTCTGACAATTCTCTTTTCATGTAGATTGCTGTTCAGGCCTCATTTTGAGTATTATGTACAGTTTTGTTCCCTTTGTTTAAGAAAGCATATGAACTTATTGTCAAAAGTTCAGAGGAAAGGTACTAGGATAATCAATTCCAGATGTGAAAGACTTGAGTGACCTATCAGTCACTGTGCTCAGATTCTATTACTTTTGTCATATTATTGATTAGGTCCCCATATATATTAGGTGTAAGATCTAAAACCATTATCTTCCTTCAACTAAAGGTCATTTCTCAACAACTTGTCTATCAGTTACTCCAAGTGATTATCTCAGGATCCCCAACACAGCAAGAAAACCCAAAAGTTTTAATGTCGCCAGGAAACCTTACACATTTTTCTACTTTTAATGCAGTTAACCTAAATAAGGAAAAAAACTTGAACATTGGACATTGAAGCATATCACAAGTAATAAAGGTTCGATTTGACTTGTCTCTATTAATAACATTTGTTTTCATTTCTCTTACTATTATTCTTTCTATTAAAATAGTTTTTTTTTTCATCTCCAGTGGATATGATTTTCTTAGCTGACTGCCTGTGTGGCAGTATAAAACCTCTAAGCATATCAAACCCACACCCTTTCCATTATCTAGGTAAGTAAGATAATATAAATTTCAATGCTCCCCAGTAGCACAGTGGTATGTCTGCAGGCTCACCAGCTAGAAACTGGGTTTCTATACCTCTTGTGGGTAGAGAAAAAATATCCCATTGTGTGTGTTTAGTTCTAAACAAATTTCCCTTTAGCAAATTCATGTTGGTTCTTTCTCTATCATACAAGTAAAAGTACCAGTTCCCATGGACAAGAAAAGTTAATCTATCAATTTAAATTGTTTCATAGACTTTAAAACGGCTAATTGTGTCATTCTTATTTTTGCTCGGAGCCAAAGCTCCGAGTTTCTTATACTTCCAAACCTCTGAAAGTTATTGTTGAGTATTTCAGTCACACTAAGAGCCACACGACAATAACATATATTAAATCTTCATTCTTATTGTCTAAGTTACGTCACATTTTTAAATGTAATTCATATTGTTCTTATTTCCTAACAACTTAGTTTAGAACATTTTGCACCAACATTATTCACACCTGTTCTCTCCTTTTCTAAAAAGTGAATGTTCAGTTTTGCTTGCATCCACAGCTTTTCAAATGCAGTGCGAGAAGCTGCCACCATAAACATGAGAGAGTTGAATACTGATTAACAACAAATCAACTGGTTTATAATTTTCAGAACAATTTTTATTACCCTCTTTTAAAAGTTTTGTTTGCACCTCTGATTCATTGACTCTCTTCCCCCCCCTCAGTCTATAGACCTGCCAGTTATCTAACATTGCCAAAAATCTACGGTACTACTAGTATTAACTGTGAGTAACAAACTGAAAATATTTATGATCTACAAACGGAGAGCAAGGCAAACGTGGGCCCCCACTAGTACAGCGGTAAGTCTATGGATTTACAATGCTAAAATTAGGGGTTCGATTCCCCTCGGTGGGCTGAGCAGATAGCACGATGTGGCTTTGCTATAAGAAAACACACGAACATGTGGTCTTTAAAATATCCATTCAAAAACTTTAATTGCCTCTGACAGAATGATGTCATGTCTTTTATGAGACAAGATCATATTTGTCTGTATTGAAAACTTAGCATATAAACCATGTGGGAAAGACTACAAGTATGATATATTATATATAGAACAGATTATATTGAATATTGAGTATGAATTGATGAAGGTAAAGAAAGAAAACAAAAGAAAAATTTTAAATCACATTTTGTGTTGTTCCTAACTACTAAGTTCTATAAATTTGTAAAGTAAACCTTATGTTAGGAATGGATGATTTCTCATTTTACCGGCTGTTGTTTGGAACTTTGACAGATTTCACATCTTTTTTCTTTTTTTTTTTAATTATTTCATATGGTAAAAATTTCAGGTGCTATAGTTGTGACATTTGAATAACTTGTGTGTTGAATATTTACTGAGGTTATGAATTATTCGTTATGTCAGTTTTACGAGTCTTGTTTCAAGTGATTTACCGTTTTAAGGAGTACAGTTGAATTTGATGTATTACACCTAATAGTATTTGATAAAAAGACGTAAACCTTGTTAGACTTTTGTGTTTATGATTATTATATTTCAAACATGTTATCTTTTGATTTACAAAAGAATGGATTATTCATCAACTTAAAAATGAATAAAAATGGTTAGTCAATCGGAGTTGTGTTGCTATTATCAAATTATTTTAATTTTTAGACAAATGTTTTAGTGTAACTTAAAAGTAAATAAAATATTTAAATCGAAGCGTGTTCTTCTAACTCGTAATTTTACGAACACGTGGAGTCGTAGACGTTGTTTATCATTGTGCCGTTTTTGTAGACTTTATTGTGAAAGAGTGTTTGAAATTTGTATTGGTTTATTTTCATTATATGTACTGATAAAAACCAAATTGACTAGGATGGCCAGGTTCAGAAGAAAGGATGTAAGTGGCTCCTAGTGTCACATAACGTAGTTGATTGGAATGACTTTGTAAGTAACCTTTGTCTTCTGAATCTTACACTGACATTTTGATTTTTTTTAAGTTAACAGTTAAAAGAATGGTCATTAGTAAGTTTAAAACACTTCTGTCTCCACATATTTTGAATGTCCACCACTGGTACAACACTAAAATCAGAGGTTTGATTCCCCTCGGTGGACCCAGCAGATAGCCTATTATACACAAAAAAGCTGAACATACTATTGGGAAAGCTGTTAAGTGAGGTTAAACAAATAAAAAAAAGATATTTTAATCTGATGTTTAATAAAAGCTTTTTTTTTTAACAAACAAACCTTCTTTTAGACCTCAAGAAACATTTTACCCTGTACTGACCATACAAATGCTGTATTGTAAAATAAAGTTCTGGACATGAGATAAAGTTCTGGACAGGAGATATCCTCTGTACTGTAATTTACATTGTGGCAGTTAAATAACAGAAGTCTACGTCTGTTTGTTCACACAAACATACTATCAGTTAAACACAACTTAAAACAAAACACATATTGTACAGTTAATACCAAATTCATTCAAAAACCAGGTATAAAACTAAAGTCCACATGATGTAAAACTACACTGACAAACACCACACCAACATTATTTACAAAATACAATGTAACAACTGCCACAACTTTTATATTGGAGAAACAAGTAGAAAAATGGAAACCAGATAAAAAAAAACACCTACACATGTTTTTGAACATTGCATAAACACAAAACCAAAGAAGCCCTACTTATAGAGCAACTAAAACCAAAATTAAACCAATATAAAGTAACACATTTATACCTATACTAATTAATAACCTAACATCCAACTGCAATGCCTCCTACAATCCCATACCCATTTATACTCTCGTCCCTAAGACATGTCCAGCGATGGCCACATTGAAACTTTCTCTTTCTTAACCTGAAGATGACCTAGGAAGGTCAAAACGTTCTTTGCTTTATTAGTAAAAGTATTAATACCCATACCAGCCGTTCTGAGATGCGTGTTTTTTGAATCGAAGGACTGAAATGAAAATAGCTTATTTAATAAACTTACAGATGCATAATAGCTATAATAGTAAAGAAGGCTTTGTAAATATGTAACTATGATATAAAATCTGAATGATGTGCAGCCAGCATCTTTTGTAACATGTGCAGATTTATATGTGTATATGTAAAAAAATGTAGCATATTCAGACATTCCCCCCCCCGTGTATATGGAATCACATTTTTATGCCCCCTAGTGACATGTATGTGAACTTACAACATTAAAAATTGTTTCAATATCTGTGGTTATCACAGCACAGTTAGCCCATTGTGTAGCTTCGAGCTTTATTCCAAGTTAACACACTCCTGTTCATTTGTTCTTCAAACAATATTTTCAGTGTTTATTCTCATAAATACTTTTGTATTTGTATACAAAGTAAAATATAAATGGATATTATTAGCTCTCAACGTAATTTTGGTTCAGTATAATATATACACTGTTTATTTTCCTTTGAGCTTATGACATTGTTTAATATGAGGTTCTAACAACATTGGTATATTTAGGTTGGCCACCTGAGAAATAAAGAAGGATCCATTGTTATGAAATTTGAACCAATGATAATGCATGTACAATGTGCCACGCTGACAGATGCTCAACAATTAGTAAGTTATTCAAATTTCAAAATGTGCGTATTTAATCCAGGATTAATTGTGAAGGTTATAGGAAGTTGAAAACTTGAAGATAATTTCTGCAGACTAAATCGCGTATATTTGTGAAATGTTGTTTTCTTAAAATTCTCCTAATAGTGAATAATTTATTGACAAATTCTCCTTACAAAGTGTCATTAAAAATTTCCACAATTTTACAGAGAGTATATTTGACTGAATTTTGAGCTGTGTTGACAGTTGTTTATCATTGTTAACAGTATATTGAAAGAGTACCTTCCGTCAACAAGTGTGCAGTGCACCTCCACTTACAAATACTCCTATACATGTAACAGTCTTGTTGTTTTTAAGAAAAGTTATGAAGACAAAACCCAAACTATAGTTCATTTTGTCTACTTCAAATATAGCTATCCGAGAGTTTGGTCAAGTTTCTCTGTTGCGTTTGCTAGACATGCTTGTACAGTGAGGACTGTAGTGTTTAACCACAACATACCTCAGTTTTAAATTTATGGTTACATTTAATTGTGTATACAGTGGGGCCCGGCATGGCCAGATGGCTAAGGAGCTCAACTCATAATCTGAGGGCTGCGGATTTGAATCCCCGTCACACCAAACATGCTCCCCCTTTCAGCTGTGGGGACATTATAATGTGATGGCAAATTTCACTATTCAATGGTAAAAGAGTAGCCCAAGAGTTGGCAGTGGGTGGTGATGACAAATTATTTTCCCTATGGTCTTATGCTGCAATATTACGGATGGCTAGTCCAGATAGCTCTCGTGTAGCTTTGTGAGAAATTCAAAAAACAAAACAAATGAAGTGTATTAATTTTCATGTTTCTCATCGCTGCTGTGTTTGTACCTTTTTTAATAGTTTATTATATTTCCATATATTGACTCAACCCATTTTTAAATAAATATAAAACATTTTTGTTAGGTGAGTTTGGTGTCCTCTTTTTGTTTATTACCACTCATTTTAAAAAATGATTATATAAAATTATATTTATGCATAGTTTTCTATTAGTTTTTAAGTTTACCTTGTAAAATATGTCTCTAAAGTTCATGTTTTGTTGCCAATAATAAGAAAAGAATAATTTTCGTATTTAGTATTCACTGAAAATTTACATTTTATTATAGTCACCCTAGTGGTAAATCTTCAGACATAACAAGGTTAAAAATCAGATTTTAATACCTGGAGTGGACAGAGCATAGATAGCCCATAGTTTGTAATTGAGTGGCTATTTTCTTTGATGTACATTTATACAAATGACTGATATCAAACTTATGTATTTCAAATGTTATGATCATATAATTATATATATAAGTATAGTTGCTAGATATTTATATATATATATTTTAATATTTGTATACCCAAGTTTGTATGGTTTAATTTGTAGCATGCAACCAGTTTAGCATCTGGCTTTAAAAACAGTGGCCTCACCATAAGTAACAGTGGGAATATTACACTAGTAGGTATGAAGATAATTTACCTTTGTTCCTCCATAAGATGGATAATTTTGTGAATTAAATATTACTATGTCAACATATGTTAGCGATTCTTTACTGTTTAACCTATCGAAAAAGGTCACGTGTCAAAAGTTATGTCATTGCATTTGATGACTTGTATTCAAACTTTTATTGAACTATTATAAATTTATGTCAATAAATTTGGTATCAAATTGTAGATCAGAATTCAACCACCAATGTTATGTATTAGTCAATGTATAAATTTAAGAGTAAATATTAAAAGACATAACTGAATATTAATTTTTGTGTAATGGGGTTTATTGAATGGAGCATTTGTTCAAATTATGTTTGTGATGTCCAAATACAAAATCTGTAGTTTTATATGAACTAGGAACTCAAACTGCCAATAGTGACAAGCTAGAATATGAAATAAGAATCTCAGGATGGCTGGTATGGGTATTAACACTTACTAATAAAGCAGATAACAATGCTTCAACCTTCCTAGATCATCTTCAGGTTGAAACATTGTTCTCTGCTTTATTAATAAAGGTGTTAATACCCATACCAGCCATCCTGAGATATCTTTACTTCAAGCGGGTTTCTCGTCATCACGAAAATTAGAACCTTTTACCTCTCCTATTTGTTGAGATATAGCTTGTTTACTGAACCAGACACGGTGGGACCTCTTGCATCTTTCCATTTTTGGAAACATTCCTTTATATATACTTCGATACATGATGTGAATAACCAATTACAAGCTCATAATGTCCAACTAGTGGCCTTTCAGCCATTTTAATGTGCTTGGAAGCCACCTCATTGTTTGAAACAGATTTAATGGAGATAGGCTTTGTCTTGATTCTCCTGGGAATTAAATATTTTTTCAAACAAAATACACTGTAGTTACTAAGCTTGACAAATTATTATGGAATTCTATGGTATTAATATAGTTGTTTATGATTTTTTTGTTATTTTACATGTGTATATAAAACCTAAAATTACTTTGTTTCACAAACTCCTTGGGCAAAATTTTATAAGGCTTAGCAACCTACAGCAAACAAAGTTGAAAGTTCATCATGAGATGAAGATGTAAATTTCACTACACCCATTTATTCACTGTTCTGTGTTTTAAGAAAAATAACTTAAAGACGTTACTTGTAAATAGTAATAATGTATACTAATTGAAATATTACTGTATTTCACAAAATGCTAGCCCATTAAAGCACAGCCAAGACAGGTCACTTTGTAAAACCTGAAGGTCTGTTTTATATTGATGGATACTGTTATGTTAGCCAATATGACTGTAAGGCCAATACAATATAAATATATACAAATGTGTTTAATTGTAATCGTTCTAAAATGAAAATAATTTTCGTCTTAATTGGTGGTTATGAGGTTGTACAAATTGACAGACCCCATATAGTTAAGGTAGAGAAAATAAAATACAATATATAAAGTCTTACTAAAAACAAACATTTGAAATGTATTTAGGAAGTTTTGTAGATTATACAAATTATATTTGAGATTTTGGGGACAAATAATAGTTTTTGATCATAACATGAAAATCACTTCTCACTCGGGACTAGTGGCGTAACATACTCAGTACTTTCACAGTCTAAACTTTCATAAAAATACTTCATTAAGAACTCTGATTTATTTGTGTACACAAAATATCTAATATTTACCAAAAGTCTACCAAATTTTGTGAAGGTAGACATACTGCATTAAAGTTATAGTATCAATACTTAACTCCTATCTATCACACCAAGTCCATCGAGAAATGATTATTGTGAAGTTTCTGAAACTATATTTTTTAATCTATAATTAAATTTAGTTTCCATTGAAGCTAATGACTGCTTAATATATGTCACGTTTTGAACAGACTGAGGACAGGTCAAAGTTTGAATTAGAAAAGATATACACGTGGGTACAAAAAATCCCGAGTTGACTCTGAAGATTATATGAGTCATAGATCAGTAAGAATTGGCCGTATGACAAAAAATAATATTATAGAAATTTTATCATTTTGAATGATGTAATTCAATGATTCACATTCAATACAGGCTAGTCTACACTTTTAAAAAGAAAAACAATTTCATTTTTATTTTTACCATATGACCTGACAAGGAAAGGTTTAACATTACAGTTTTCTAAAGTGTTTTTCTTCACCATATTAGAAATTAAACTACATTAGATCAATAGAAAGTAGTTTTATATGGGATGGGCAGAAATTTGAAGGTATGATAAACCTGAAACTTTGAGGATGATGTGGAACATAGTTCACTAAGTTTTCATCACATGGCAGAAAGTAGGCTATTGTTACTATTGTTATTATCTACGTTTTTGATTGGAATATGTTGTTTTACTTATCTACTATTCGCTGGTAATAGTTCTGGTGTTTTTAGAAAAAACAATTATGCAGAAAAACCCAGACTATAATCTGTCTTGTGAATACTCACATCAGTCCACAGATTGTGCTATTTTCTGTTGGGTTTGCACATTCTGAGAAACATGCATAACTACTATCTAATTATCTCTGTCACCAAAGGTGGATGGAAGTTGTGTTTCCAATATTGTGCATGTATTTGTCAACGAGATTTTTCAAAAACAGCTCGACTAATCTGGACAAAAGTTGGTATATATTTGAACTATGATCCAATTCAGGAACAATTAGTTTTTGAAGTGTCAGATGTAAAAAATTCTATCTACAAACATTGTTACTAATTGTTCCTACTGTTTTTACTTCATAACTCAATCACAACTCATCAGATTTCGATGAAACTTGATGGACGTACATGGAATACCATTTCGTTGCTGTGCCTAATGTGCCTGTGTTCATTTGTAATGATGGATGTACAGACACATTTTTGTTTTTTTATCAGTGATGCATGGCAAAAGCATGTGCTACACTTGGTACGTCTCTAGTTTCATGTACGGCCACATGATCTTGTGATAATATATGATGACCCATCATGCATCTTAAAACTTCCACAAATATTTCCTTTACATGTAACAGTCTTGTTGTTTTTAATAAAAGTTATGAAGTTTACCAGTAAGACAAAACCCAAATGATAGTTCATCTCGTCTACTTCAAATATAGCTATCCGAGAGTTTGGGTAAGTTTGTTCACTGTGTCTGCCAGACATGCTTGTACAGTGGGGACCATAGTGTTGGAAAGTGTTCCTTGAACCACAACATACCTCAGTATTAAATTCACAGTTACATTTGGTTATGCATAACAGGTTGGATGGTGCTGGATTTTTGTCAGTGGAAAATGGAAAAAATGAGCCACTTTCTTTTGTCAAGTGGCACAGAATAACTTTTATTAAAACAGTTGTTAGTTCCCATGGAAACGGTAATTTGTAGGGCTGAAGGTCATTCAACTTTTGGAAATCTTTTTGAGTTATTAAAGCAGAATTTCCCAGTGACTTAGAACTAAAATAAAAGTACAGAAATGTTTGTTTGTCTTCACAAAAACGGCACAACGATGTTTTCAGTAAATACCATTACAGTTGACAAATTGATATTTTGTGCCAAACTTTCGTGTAGTTTTTACATTTTAAAAGCCATGACTGTGCCAGTAGTGTACTTCCAAAGTTATTTTTCACGACTCTTTAATCAGTGGCCCACATAATCACAGAATTCTAGGTTGAGTATTTTTCTATCTCCACCAAAAAGAAACTTTTGTTTGTTCCGATCTTGTCCAATTTTTGGCATCTTGTAGAAGAGCTCTGACTAATGCATGAACAAAAAAAAATCTTCCCTTGAAATACTTCCCATTTCAATGGTATATTTTGTTAAGTTAACTATTTATCTAACACAAAGTTAAGTATTTATAATGATTCTACATATTCTCTCTTACAATTTTACGACTGTATTTAAACCTTTTACTCCATCAGATTTCTCTTTAATAAATAATTGAAATTTAATTTATATGATACTTGTCACATTTGAGTAAACTTGTTTATTAATTAAATTTTAATCACGTGTTTTACAATTTTTGCCAGGCAATCCGCAGTACACACACGCTAGAAGTACCTCTGTCAAAATCAGGTGTTGTGCTCGTGTCTGATGAGGTTCGTTTAGAATGTTTCTCATGATTTTTGTGTATTTTATGTGATTTTATAAACAGTTTATAGAAATAACTTTGAATTTAAACCAATGTTTTCAGGTGTATTTATTAGTGGTATAAAGTTAAGTCATTATTGATTATATGTTCTTGTTGTATCTGTTAACTCTCTGGATCTGTATTTCAGTACGTTAAGTTTATTGTCGGAGAGGCAAACAAAAAATGTTTGAAAATCAGAAGAGAATCGAAAGGTGAGTTTCTTTCTCGATTTTCAATTTGTAAAAAAAACAAAAACTTTAATACAGAAATAAAATTGGTGCAGTTAATTGTTATGTACTTGGAGCTTATGTTCGTTAAATCTAGGTAGAAAAAACATAACTACATGTGAACAAGAGTAAAAGTGACAACTTTAGATTTTAATGAGTACATCTATTGCAGAATAATTAATTATATTCATTAGGGAAAAAAATATATTGGCTGTAAAGGTTTGCATTACTCATAAACTATATTTAGGTTTTAATGGAGGTTTGAGTTGCTAACCTGTGGGATAGAATGATGTATATTTTTAAACTTGCTGGAATTTGTTGTTGTTTTTTATTATTATTATTAATTTTACCCAAAGTCATGCATAAAATTAGGACTTATTTAACTTTCAGTCAACAAAACAGAATCTCTAGGCCTATATGTATGTAGTTAATAAAAAAAATAATGTGATATTTATATTATAGATTAAAATTCCTGTTTTACATATTTTAACCTAATTTTCTTATTATATATAAATTTATTTTTATCATATACAGTACATTTTTAATGTTTAAACACATATATGGAAAATATTAAACATATTAATACAATACATCGGAGTGTTAGAGTAGATTACTTTTATCAAACCAATCCTGAGGGTATAAGATGTTATGTAAATATTTTAATAATAATTATTCTAAGAGAGTTTCTATTTTTAACAGAAGACAATAAGATTATTTTTCAATAATATTTAACCATTATTATAAAAAATAACAATTTTATGAAAATAAATCAAAAGTAATTGAACTTTAGGCTTAGCAATAGCAATTTGCTTTGTTTGTTTGTTTTGGAATTTCGTGCAAATCTACACGAGGGCTATCTGTGCTAGCCGTTCCTAATTTAGCAGTTTAAGACTAGAGGGAAGGTAGTTAGTCATCACCACCCACCGCCAACTCTTGGGCTACTGTTTTGACAATGAATAGTAGGATTGACCGTAACATTATAACACCCCCACCTCTGAAAGTGCGGGCATGTTTGGTGCGGCAGGGATTCGAATCAGAGACCCTCTGATTACAACTCGAACACTCCTTAACACTCCTGGTCATGCCGGGCCTTAGCAGTATGCAAAAAATGTAAGTATTAGTGTTTACAAGTGTAGGTTGAATCTGTGATTCTACAGAACAACACTCACAGTTGAAAGACTGCTGTAAATGTCTGTATATTATAATGGTTACTCAAAGAATAAAATAATGAGAAATAAACTTTTTATTGAAGTAGTTCAGATCAGAGATAAGTATTCAGCTGTCTAAATGTGACTTTTTGTTATCTATATACTTTGTAAAAAAAAAGAAACTTGAAGTTTATGGTTGCATTTATAACGTGAAAATCAAGTATTATACATAGTTAAAGTTTACGTTGGATAAATCAAACTAGGTAAACATAAAACAACGGGTAACATGTTTATTTAGTCAAACAACAGCCAGTTGTTTCATAATATAATTTCCTGATTTACATAAACAGGTTGTTGCCTAATGACTTGAGGATTACAGATTTGATACCTGCTGTCACCAAACATGTTTGTTCTTTCAGCCATTGTGAGGATGTTGTAATGTCACGATAAATTCCACTGTTAATTGGTAAACAATTGACTCGAGAGTTAACAGTAAGTGCTGCTGTCCAGTTTTGTCCATTCTGGTCTTAAGTTCAGCATCAAGGATGGGGAAAAATAGTCTTAGTAGCTTTGTTTTAAAATAAATCATAAACAAGGACATAAGTATAATATCCCTGCAACCAAAAGGATGGCACTTCTGGTAGTAACAAGGTCCAAACCCGACCTTCAGATCACGAGACAGTGCTTCTAATCATTGGACCATGGTAGCTGGCAGTAGAAGTACTGTTGAGATGCAACACTACTCAGAAAAAAAGTTTTTGAACCTACGTTAGGCACAACATAGATAGCCCGCTGTATAGTTTTACACTTAACAGATAAACTGATGAAAAAAACAATGAAGAGAGATAGTAATTAGATTGTTTGAATAAATGAAATAATCTAAAACCATAATGACTGTGAATGGTCGGTTAGATTATTTGATCCTTTTTGTGAAATTAATTAATTTATTTATAATTTGAATTTACTGATGGTTTTATGTCCTCACTGATCAGTGCTCATAATTAATCTAATTAACCACCCAGCTTTCAACCAAAAAGGTTGATTGAATATTTAATTAAAAGGTTTAATCTTTTGTTGTTGTTTTTGTTTATTGGGAAAATAGTAAAACGTGTCCGCTAAATTAATTTAAGAAGTCAATGATGTTGCTGGGAAGTAGTCGTCTTAATTTTGTGTGTACAGAACTGTGTTTATTACAGGCTTTCTTCAAATATACAAATCATGTTAAACAAAAAACATGCTGGCGCATCAAAGCAAACATCTCGAGAAGTTCAGTCTCATAACAGTGATGATGTTAAAAGTCAAGTTGAGACAGAAGAACATCGACTAGAATGTGACTGTTGCTCGTCTAGCGAGGAAGTTGTTGAAAGTGTATTTAGTATGTTTGAATAACCAACAATCGAGTCGTTCATAACAGAACAAGTGAGTCAACTGTATTGTTGTAAGATTTGAAGTGATATGGATATCACACACTTATTCTGATGTGAATCTGTGTTCCAAACCTATGGTATGTTTGTTTACTTGCATAAATGACTGTATTCTGTTTGTAATAGACAAATATATTTGAACTGTCTATAATCTATAGCTATGCTGGGGCACTGGCTCCAAGAATGGTGTGTAACTGACTACTTATGTTTTGAATTTGAAAAAAAAATCATATTTTATTTTTCCAATTACGAAGGGTTCAGTGAATGCAAGTACGAAATATCTGGGGTTCAATACCTCCAACAAGGTTACGAACCACTGTTCTGGATAGTAACAACAATATTTTAACCAACGTTTTAACTTTCTCAGAGCCGTTGTTACGAAAACTGTTTGATATAAAATTAAACACTAACTTGAAATGTCTTCTGTTGCTCAAACCTTTCATAAAATATTTTCACATCACGCATTTCTGGTACTGATGAAGGTGTAACAGGGAAGTTATCTAATATAAAAGGTTATATTATTTATTAATGTATGGCTCATTTTATGTTTTTCTTATTCAAGTACCAAAATGTTTAAATCTCTTCAAAATTCACTAAAAATTCTGAAAAACAACAAATTATTTCTAATTATTATTGAAATATCCTGGTTCATTCCAGGTTCATTGACTTTTGGAATGCTATGGAATTTTTAGAATATAAATTACCAGATTAAAAAAAAACCTCTGAAAAGCTGAAAATGAAGATTTCTTAAGAGACAAAACTGTACGGCCAGTGTAGCATCATGAAATATTTTATAGTACGTAACATGTTACGAATGTTTAATATCTAACAATGCCTTGATTTGATATGTCCCACAAAAAAATGATCCTAAAATAATGTGTGTAATTCTACATAATTATAATTGTTATGTTACAACACAAGTTATGAAATCTAGACGTACAGTGCCATATTGTGAGGTGTTATGGAAATAAAACTGTAATAGTATGGAAATACTATGGAGTACTGAAACCAAAGGTAGAAATAGAACAAGTTGATTACGGATTTATTACATGAATCAAGAATAAAAACCTGACATACAGACATAACATATTGTGTTACGTCAAGGTAATGTCATTCATTCACTCAAACACAAACCTAATATATATTAAGCTATCGTCTTAGTTTGTGGTGACTTCTCTCAGGTTAGTGACTTCAGTCAATACATAACTTCTGTATGACTATCAGGTTGGTGACTTCAGTCAATACATAACTTCTGTGTGACTATCAGGTTGGTGACTTCAGTCAATACATAACTTCTGTATGACTATCAGGTTGGTGACTTCAGTCAATACATAACTTCTGTGTGACTATCAGGTTGGTGACTTCAGTCAATACATAACTTCTGTATGACTCTCAGGTTGCAGATGTTTCCTTTATTTTGATATCTCTTTGTTATAACACACAGTAACCTGTGTCGACACTCCATAGAAGGAAACAATACAGCTAGTGTTGTACTTGACTTTATGCTGTGTTTTTGTATCACTATAGAAAGAGACAACTAGTGTTGTACTTGACTTTATGCTTTGTTTTTGTATCACTATAGAAAGAGACATTACAACTAGTGTTGTACTTGACTTTATGCTGTGTTTTTGTATCACTATAGAAAGAGACATTACAGCTAGTGTTGTACTTGACTTTATGCTGTGTTTTTGTATCACTATAGAAAGAGACATTACAGCTAGTGTTGTACTTGACTTTATGCTGTGTTTTTGTATCACTATAGAAAGAGACAACTAGTGTTGTACTTGACTTTATGCTGTGTTTTTGTATCACTATAGAAAGAGACATTACAACTAGTGTTGTACTTGACTTTATGCTGTGTTTTTGTATCACTATAGAAAGAGACATTACAACTAGTGTTGTACTTGACTTTGTGCTGTGTTTTTGTATCACTATAGAAAGAGACATTACAACTAGTGTTGTACTTGACTTTATGCTGTGTTTTTGTATCACTATAGAAAGAGACATTACAACCTCATCCAGTTATTGACTTCACTTGTTACCTGCAGTTACATAAACCTTCAAAGTATGGTGTCTCTAATTTGTGTATTTGTTGTTGTTCATTCATGTACCTTCTTTATAACACTTCCAATGATATTGTGAAAATTACTGGAACTCATTTCACAAAACATCATTACTTTATGTATGTTTTTCTGTATATTTTGTACAATGAATAAACAGTTAGGTTTAAATGCTCTTTGAACTCTGACAGGATGTGTTTTTATTTTGATCTTTAATTTGAATTATACGCTATTGGATTAGAAGCTGTCGATGTATCTTATTTTATACTCACTTGATGGTGGCACAATATGGACTGCATAAATTGGTTGCTGAAAGTGGTAGAATGGGACATCAGAGGTTGATTTTTCAAACTGAGATTACTGGATTTTGTGAAATAGCATTACAGTTACTACTGTTATTCATTAAATGTCACTAGAATTTTATATCCTGTTAGGCTAACATCTACAGTTCAGTAACACTGTTCACTTACATTCTTCTACACAAGTGAGATCTGCTTCCATTGGATAACTAGACGCTAGTATAGTGTTTGTTACATCTGGTCAGACAGAGGCACGCGCCCGAAACATTCATGCCCTATATTGAGATGCTACAATTGTTTGTTCTTTTTTTTCTAATAAACTTCTACTAAAGGTGTTATAAAATTTATATATTCTCCCTTTTTCTGGACTTGTTGGACTTTATTTCTTATCTCAAGATTTTCAGGGTTGTGTATGGTGTAATATCAGGACTTGCAGGGTTTGATATGCCCTTGTCTCTGTAGTTTCTGGCATCTGCAAATAATAACTGCAGCGTTGCAAAGAGAAATTACACTAACTTCAGTAATGTTGCCCATTCCAACACATGTATTACAATGGACACATTAAATAACACGAACCACGAATTGGGACAATGATGAAGCTTCTTCAATCATAGATGATGATTCAACACTTCCTTGTTGTTATTGTTTATGTCTTTCTACACCCATTAAAAGCATTCCTTCTTCGATAAATTCGAATCCCCGTCACACCAAATATGGTCGCCCTTTCAGCCGTGGGGGCGTTATAATGTGACGATCACTCCCACTATTCGTTGGTAAAAGAATAGCCCAAGAGTTGGCGGCGGGTGATGATGACCAGCTGCCTTCCCTTCAGTCTTACACTGCTAAATTAGGGACAGATATCCCTCGTGTAGCTTTCCGTGAAATTCAAAACCAACAAAAAATATACAAACGAGAAATTTGGAACGCGCACAACGTATGGACCTCTTTGCCGCCTCAGTGAATGATGGGACATACATGTAAATTTGTCTTAAAAGTTCTTACAAGATGGCGCTCCTATTTAGCTATCAACTGAAATAGCGAATATCATGTCTCGATTAGTATAATGTTTACGTCGAAAATATTTGTTCGTTTTACGCATACAATATTTTATTTTTTTTCTAAACGTCACACACAATTAGAAGTTTCTTCACAAAGTGTTTTAAGATCAAAGTTCATCTAAATAAGGCTTAACAATTGTATACAGTCAAGAAGCTCTAATCGTACTAACGTGTGAATAACTTTCGGAAAAAAACAAATTCGTTTGTTATCCGATTAGCATGGTTCTTTTCCAACAATCCGAAGCCTTGAATTTCAAAGGGAAGGTGATAGAAGTTTTAGTATTTTGGAGACAGGAATTTTGTTCCGTAGTTTTTGATTCGTTTTCTTCTGTACTTCACTGATAAAATAACATCACCATAGTAACAAGAAAAAAATTAAGTGTCCAAAGTTTACAAAAACACGTTCAAAATTATGAGAATTCGAGAAGAATCCTGGGTCGTTAAAAGAGGGGTAATTTGATAATTTGGGGAGGGGAACCAAGTAAAGGGTAAATAAAGTAGGGAAAAAACACACATTGAAATGGACTTTGAAACCATGTCACTATCGTGCTGTTGTTAACCAACCAAATAGTGTGAAAAATTATGAACCATGGTTAAGGGTAGGATTTTTTTTTTTTAATAATAATTACCTCTGACAAAATATCTTCAAGTTGTCACCATAGCAACACCATCTGAAAATGGTGCACTTAATCAGCTCTTTGTCGGAATAACTTAAATATTCGCTAACTAGAAGAACAAAAGTCTGTTGTTTTAATGATGGAGACTCTCCCAGCTGATGAGTGGTAATTCTGAAGGTAATGGAACACTTCGTGGTGGGCGTATAATAGATAGCCCATTATAAAGCTTTGCATTTAACAAAAAACGAACACGCCGATAGAGAATATAATAAATAAAACGACACCTATTGGTGGTGAATGTGAACTACAAAATAACGAAGCTTCCCACAAAAAGTTAATTACATTCAGAGACGTGTCTGTGTCGAACTTGTTATTGCTTACCGCCCAAGCGAGACAAATTGCACAGTACTTGTTTGAAGATTAGTTTTTTTCTTTATGAACGATAAAACTACTTAATGAATTGCCATTTATTTGTAATTTGGCTTTCAAGTAGCTGCAAGAAAAGCTTTGTGACGCTTGTTAGGAGAATATTTGTCGGTTTGTTATATATAGTTAGAGTTATCTGCACATCGCCGTCCATTCTGTTGAACTGACGGACTAGAACTAACCAACAGTACCCACCATTAACTGTTAGCTGCAGTTGTTGTTGTTTCTGATCAAATAGCAGAGGGATCGTTAGTCATAGAGTGGTTATGGCACTCGACTCGTAATCCGAGAGTCGCGGCTTCGAACCCTCATCACCCCAAATATGCTCGCCCTTTCAGCCGTGGAGGCGTTATAATGGTACGACCAATCCCACTATTCGTTGGTAAAGGAGTTGGCGGTGGGTAGTGATAACTAGCTGCCTTCCCTCTAGCCTCACACTGCTAAAGTAGGGATGGCTAGCGCAGATAGCCCTCGAGTAGCTTTGTGCGAAATTCCCAACAAACAAACAAACAAACTCTGATGGTCTTGTACAACGAGGCAGTAATTGTGACATCATCAGTCACGTGACTGGTGAATGTACTTGTTATCTCACTGGCTTATCGGATAAGTCTGAGGGTCTTTACCAAGCTAAAAATCGGGTTTCTATTCCCACAGTGATAAGCGCACAAATAGCTCATTGTGTAGCTTTGAGGTTAATGACACCACGTTATAAAATCTTTGATCCTTCCGACATCTAGTGGTAAAAGAATGTAACACATATTTTGTGTTTTTAAATCTCGAAACATTTAATGAAAATTCTCTGATGTATCACCCTTGTGATGTTATTTTTCTCGGTGAATGAAGTGAATAAGTTACACGTAGAGTTGTTTATTCTAAGTAAAGATTGAATATTTTGTTTTTTTATTATTATTTATTGACAGAATGGCTTTTATGTAATATTAGTTTCCCAGGTGCGCCAATAGAGCCACTTTTAATAACCTGTGCGTTTCTCCAATCACGAAGGTATTAAAGGTGTCTCGTGACACTCCCACAATTATCTGGGGATGAGCCACCCCTGTTTCATCAGAAATAAGCCACGCCTCCTTTCTTCATCTAACAGGTTTACTCACACGTTATTAATGGAGCTGCTCTCAACTTCCAGGCAGATCACCGGTTTTAGTACCGTTTGGAAGCAGTCGTTATCCACAGTCATTCTGGTTAACTTACTAGCTGCAAGTTTTATCGAAGAAAATAGCAGGAACTCGTTTTAACTTTAAATCACGAGAAAGAAACATCGCCATCGTAGGTCAGTGGAGTTTGATACATTAGAAAGAAACATAGCCATCGCAGGTCAGTGGAGTTTGATACATTAGAAAGAAACATCGCCATCGTAGGTCACTGGAGTTTGATACATTAGAAAGAAACATAGCCATCGTAGGTCAGTGGAGTTTGATACATTAGAAAGAAACATAGCCATCGTAGGTCAGTGGAGTTTGATACATTAGAAAGAAACATCGCCATCGTAGGTCAGTGGAGTTTGATACATTAGAAAGAAACATAGCCATCGTAGGTCAGTGGAGTTTGATACATTAGAAAGAAACATCGCCATCGTAGGTCACTGGAGTTTGATACATTAGAAAGAAACATAGCCATCGTAGGTCAGATCTAGTATAATTGTTGAACCTCAGAACCACTTGACTCTCGTCTAAAAGTTAAGTTCCTGTTAGAAACTGTTCTTCCCAAGTCAACCGTACTGAACTGAGCTATAACTTGTCGAGATGTCTCGGTTTCTTTGGCCAATTCCTGAAGGTAGTGTCCACTTTCGTCTCTTTAGTAAACGGGAAACTTTGAAGGAAGGTCCTCTGAAACTGGAAGACATAGTAATGGAGGTAAGTACGCTAGAAAAAAATGTTAAAAGTGGAAGATATAACTGTAAGTGTAAAAGATGGTTAAAATATTAATAATTAAAGATATAGTTGTGAAAGTGAACACTAAAGACAATATGCCACAGCCACGTGTTTACAGATGTAAAAAGTAAAAATCACAGTTTTTCTCCATCCCGAGTGAACAAAACAACAAAAAACCTGTTATCAAAACAAAAAAAGTTCTTATCAGTTCAAAACTGCATTATAAATTGTGTTTATTTGTTTATAAATTTGGACAGAGCCCGTTG
Organism: Tachypleus tridentatus; assembly: GCF_004210375.1. NCBI lineage: Eukaryota > Metazoa > Arthropoda > Merostomata > Xiphosura > Limulidae > Tachypleus > Tachypleus tridentatus. Next base: position 12,112,787 of record NC_134834.1, read on the forward strand.
TAGTTTTGGATTTATAGGCTTTTAATCTAAGCGTCAGTTTCGGTTTCATCTCTTTAAAGAAACATTTACCAGTTTCATTAGAAAGGTACGTCACTGGTTCCTCAACAACAGGGTAAAGGTCACTTTTAACATTTCTAATAAAGCTTAATTATTTTTTATCCATGAGGATAAGGGCACTATATTGAGTGAATTTCTCACCGTGTGAGATGGTAAGGGCACTAGATTGGGTGTATTTCTCACCATATTTGGCGGTGAGAGCACTAGATTGGGTGTATTTCTCACCATATATGACGGTAATGGCACTAGATTGGGTGTATTTCTCATCATATATGACGGTAATGGCACTAGATTGGGTGTATTTCTCACCATATATGACGGTAATGGCACTAGATTGGGTGTATTTCTCGCGCTGTTGGATAAAAGTAAGGAAGTGAGGTATAATTTGAAAACAAGTAAACACTGAGAAAATATAGTCAATAACTGTGGGAACTTGTTCCTGTTTCTAGAATAAATGAACAATTAAGTAAAATGTTGATCGACTTGAAAAACAGCTTCCTAATTGTATTTCGAACACGTGTTATTTTAATGTAATAATTATCCTGGAAATCTAAATATGAGTTACGAGTTAAGAAAAAGGATGTAATGAGGATGTATCATTAAGTGATGATGTATCATTATGTGATGAAGATGTATCATTATGTGATAAGGATGTATCATTACGTAATGAGGATGTATCATTAAGTGATGATGTATCATTATGTGATGAGGATGTATCATTAAGTGATGAGGATGTATCATTATGTGATGAGGATGTATCATTAAGTGATGAGGATGTATCATTAAGTGATGAGGATATATCATTATGTGATGAGGATGTATCATTAAGTGATGAGGATGTATCATTAAGTGATGAGGATGTATCGTTAAGTGATGAGGAGAGAGGAAGTTTGATCATCCTGGGGTCAAGTGCCAAACAGCTCAGACAGACTAACAACCAGGCCCATGAAGTTAGTAAGGTCAACATTGGTGTCGTACCACAGTTTGAAAACTTACAGTTAGTAAGGTCAACATTGGTGTCGTACCACAGTTTGAAGACTTGCAGTTAGTAAGGTCAAAACTGGTGTCGTACCACAGTTTGAAAACTTACAGTTAGTAAGGTCAACACTGGTGTCGTACCACAGTTTGAAAACTTACAGTTAGTAAGGCCAACATTGGTGTTGTACCACAGTTTGAAAACTTACAGTTAGTAAGGTCAACATTGGTGTCGTACCACAGTTTGAAAACTTACAGTTAGTAAGGTCAACACTGGTGTCGTACCACAGTTTGAAAACTTACAGTTAGTAAGGTCAACATTGGTGTCATACCACAGTTTGAAAACTTACAGTTAGTAAGGTCAACACTGGTGTCGTACCACAGTTTGAAAACTTACAAGTGATACAAACCGTTTTATTTTGACACCACAATTTCAGAAAGTTGAGAACCATGTGGTTAGGTTTGTTTTGAATTGCGCGCAAAGCGATTCTAGGGCTGTCTGCGCTAGCCGTCCCTAATTTAGCAGTGTAAGACTAGAGGAAAGGCAGCTAGTCATCACCACCCACCGCCAACTCTTGAGCTACTTTATTACCGACGAATAGCGGGATTGATCGTCACATCATAACGCCCCCACGGCTGAAAGGGCAAGCCTGTTTGATGTGACGGGGATTCGAACCCGCGGTCCTTAAATTACGAGTCGAGTGCCTTAACCACCTGGCCATGCCGGGCCAAGAGCCATGTAAGTATATTTAGTAGAACCTGATTATGGGTTTCTATTGTAAACTGGTTGCTCGTTCTTAATGGAAACTGACTGTTAATACATTTCAAACAAAGAGATGCTCTCTACAAAATGGAGAGAGACCAAGACGAAAAAAATGTGTATTACCGACTGAATTCTCTTCCTAAAATACGGGATTCGATTCCACACTGTGGACACGGCAGTGTGGCTTTGTTTTAGAAAAGCAAAAAAAAGGATGACACGTGCTTCTCGGTAAGTATGTAATGTAGGTGAGTGTTCGCTGCGCGTATGGAATAACCACGTGGTTAGAGCGCTCGACTCGTAATCTGAGGGTCGTGGGTTCGAATCCCCGTCATACCAAACATGCTCGCCCTTTCAGCCGTGGGAGCGTTATAATATTATGGTCTATTCGTTGTTAAAGAGTAGCCCAAGAGTTGTCGGTGGGTGGTGATGACTAGCTGCCTTCTCCCTATTCTTACACTGCTAAATTAGGGACAGCTAGCGCAGTTAGCCCTTGTGTAGTTTAGCGCGAAATTCATAAACAAACAAACAATCCTTCTTCGCGTCAAATCAAGGGGACAATACGACTTCTGGACTCGTTCGTCGCGTTAAGTAACACCACCGTTATAACCAGGAAGTTGACAAAGAAAGTTCATGCTCTCTCTTTGTTTTCACGGTGAAAGGACGCGAATCATGGAACCTCTGATCCGAAGCCCGACACGGTAACCACCGTGCCGAACCTGATTCTTCTCGACACGGATAGCCTACTTTCAACGCATGTTAATGGCGTCACGAGAGAACACGAACTTTCTTCGCCAACTTCCTGGTTATGATATTTGATTGTTGCTCTTAGACCATGGGTGCGTTATAAGAGTATCGATCAAATCTCACTGGACAGGAGTAGCCCCTGACTTGGAGATTTGATGGTGGTGGCCCATCGTAGCTAAATTAAGAACAGTTAGCGCAGACAGCCATCACGTATCTTTGGCGAAATTCAGCAAATCAGAATATTTTCCGTGATATGAGGCAATTCCTTAAAACTTTGTGAGAACGACGGGGGGGGGGACTTGTTACAGAAGTGATCTTCTATAGGTACTTATGCGTAGCTGTTTGTCACGCTGTCTTTCGTGATTAAACGACGTGAAGAAGAGAGATTGTCCGTGTGATTTATCAACCTTCCTCATAATTACGTGAAATACATTGAAGTCCATGTCCTCTCCGTCCTGCTCGTGGAGGCTGAAAGAAAAGATGATGATGTAATAGCAAAACCTGGTTCGCGAGTAAGGTAGCGTGGTATCAGGAGTACTGTGACGGGTACATCACGTGACTTTATTCTTGCTCACTCTTGTTGTAATTGTTACTTCTGTCAACTAGTGAAACTCGATTTATTTATGTAGATTGGCTTATTTTACAGTTTATAAGCTAAGTCTCTATAGGTGAAGACACGCGACAAGACGTAATGCTGTGGTCTTAGTGTGTTTCCAATTCAAAGAACGTTTTATGTTAAACATCTTCCTTTAAACGCTTGATTGGAACTGAAAACATTCTGGTGTTATCTATTGAGAAGAAAAACTGCTGCTCTTTTGAGGTAAAGGATTAGTGAGGTTATCTCTCAGAAAGCCAGTCTTATCAGAATTTTTTTTCAGACTATAGCTCAGAAAGCAAGTCCTGTTAAACGTTTTTCATGGTTATTTCTCAGGAAAACAGTTCTATCGAACAGTTTATCAGCAGAAGTGTTAAAAGTATTTGGTTGCACGTGATACAGCGTGTGAACAAGATGTAAAACATGGCGGATATTTTTTGACATCAGTTTCATTCGTCCCGTACTGGATCTCTTCCACCCATCAACAATCGTAATTGTTAGGAGCATCATTCTACACCCACCACCCACAGCTTTGTCGCCTACATTCCCATAGTAGAAGTTACAGCTCTGAACAATTTAGTGCGTTTAAATACTTTGTAAGTTACGTTTGTATGTTTGAATTTCGCGCAAAGTTACACGATAACTATCTCCGCTAGCCTTCTCTAATTTAGCAGTGTAAGACTAGAGGGAAGGCAGCTAGTCATCACCACCCATCGTCAACTCCTGGGCTACTCTTTTACCAACGAATAATGGGATTGACCGTAACATTATAACACCCCCACGTCTAAAAGGGGCGAAAATGTTTGGTGTGACGGGGATTCGAACCCGCGACCCTCAGATTACGAATCGAATGTCTTAAGCACCTGGCCATGCCGGGCCGTGTAAGTTATGTAGAATAGACTGACTATTATACAATTTTAATCAATCATGTTTGTATGATGAATTTAGAAAGAGGTGAACTCGACAGATAGCCGATGTATCTTTGTTATAAGAACAACACACACACATGATGAATTTAGAAAGAGGTGAACTCGGCAGATAGCCCGATGTGGCTTTGCTATTAGAACAACACACACACATGATGAATTTAGAAAGAAGTGAACTCGGCAGATAGCCCGATGTGGCTTTGTTATAAGAACAACATACACATGGTGAATTCAGAAAGAGGTGAACTCGGCAGATAGCCCGATGTGTCTTTGTTATAAGAACAACACACACACATGATGAATTCAGAAAGAAGTGAACTCGGCAGATAGCCCGATGTGGCTTTGCTATTAGAACAACACACACACATGATGAATTTAGAAAGAAGTGAACTCGGCGGATAGCCCGATGTGGCTTTGTTATAAGAACAACACACACACATGATGAATTCAGAAAGAAGTGAACTCGGCAGATAGCCCGATGTGGCTTTGTTATAAGAACAACACACACACATGATGAATTCAAAAAGAGGTGTTTCTTTTAAACCGAGACCAAAATTATAATTGATTTTGTTCAGTCATGTTACTCGCTAGTCTTTTTGTATAATAGCAAAAGATTTTATTGAGAAAGTGGGCGGGGTGATTATGCTTTGATTATTTTGATACGTATTATTTTGCTTCTCGAATTACCAAGATAACAGACAGACATGTATCACGAAATTTTGGTACCTAACTGAAATAGTTGTATCCGCCGAACTTTCACTGAGTGCATGTCATCTGTAATTCTTATTATAAGAAATTGCAAGACATCTTTAATGGAACTATAATCGTGAAACAACGTTAATTTTGGGTACATAATCAAACGCTGTTGCTAGCCAAACTATTAAAGTAACAGTAAGGTTTTGATCAATTGAGTATTTTTTAAAAGGTTTTCTTTGTAACCATCTTAGAAACGATGTCACGAGAAAATAAAATAATGAATGTGATAAGCGCTACCTATTAGCATAATTTAAAACTATCTACGTCACGTTATTTACGAGGTGTGATCAAAAAGTTCTGAGACGTCATTTTAATTTCGAAGAATAATGTACATACATCAGTATTACATGCTGTCCCATACAAAGTAATCTCCCACAGCTGATACACACTTGTTCCAACGTTTCTTCTATTTTCAGAAGTTGGAAGCCTTCAACTGTTATGCGACTAAGTTCTGCTTTCACACTATTATGGAAGGTTGGAATGTCATCAAATCTATTTCCTTTCAACTTAATTTTGATTTTTAGTAAAAGAAAAAAATCACACGGGGCAAAATTGGGAGAATACGGGGTTAATGTCTCTTCTTTTTTTTTCTGCCAAAAATTCTTGAACAGACACAACAATTTTTGTGAAGGCGCGTTGTCATGATGAGGAAACCAGTGACCATGCTACCACAGCTCACTGTGGTTTCTTCTAACTTTCTCCCTCAATCGAATTAAGACCGCAAAAGGCCTTGTTTACTGTCACCTTAGCGACCGTTTCATCAGTAGACGATGTTGACGGTCGCCCAGAACGTGGGTCATCTTTGACCAATTTCCGGCCATTTTGGAATTGTTTTATCCATTGATAAACGACATCCTTACTTAACCAGTCATCACCAAAGGCAGTTCTTAACATTTCGAGGATTTCTGTTCCTCCTTCACCATTTTTCACACAAAATCGGTACAAACACGTTTGTTTTTCTAGTCTGCTCATTTTTATTACGACAGGGGCAATAGATACGTTTGTCTTTGAACAAGTTTTGCGCGACACGAGTACAAGGTCTGGAGAAATGGCTTGTTCGTGGGGTACATCAGTATTTGTACTTTGTACACGCCTCAGTGAAGCTCACGATTCTGTACTGGCGCCTGTAACGGAAGAAGTCTCAGAACTTTTTGATCAGACCTCGTATTCAGGTTCATTCATCCAGATCGAGGTCCGATGAAAGGTTTGTTTTCATATAGCAAAGCCATATCGGGCTACTGATGTCTATGGAAGGTATTTAGTTTGTCTATTTCCAATATATGCCTTCCCTAATTTTGAGCTGGTAGACTAGAAGAAGGTGAACTAGTCAGGAACACCCACTGCAAACTACTGAACTATTCTGATTAAATATTTGGACGTGACGGTCACTTTTGTAACACACCCACGGCACCAGAATGCGAAGCGCGATTTTGCAGAAACGAGGTGAGAACATTGGACTAACGTTAACCACTGGGCTATACGACTGGAACCCGACGAAGTCATTGTCGAGTGAAGAGACATTTTTCTGTCGTCGTTTGGTTTCAATCACACATTTTTCGTCGTTGTTAAATACTAGCTTCAGATTTTCTATTATTATTACATTACAACTTAAAGTTTCTCTGTCGTTGTTAAATTTCAACTGTTTAAAATGGACGACGTTTATTAAATATTTTTCTTTTCAGTCTCAAATATTATTTTTGTTATTTTTAATTTTACGAGATGGCGCTGCAATCAGCCGCGTTTCATATTTCAACTATTTTAAAACGACGTATGTTAAATATTTTTCTTTTCTGTCTCAAATATTATTTTTGTTATATTTATTTCTTTATTTTCTTTTACGAGATGGCGCTACAATCAGATGCGTTTCGTCACAGAATCTCGCTTTATGGTGCGTTTTGCAGTTGTGTGTGTGTCACTTTGGGCTATCTGCTGCATTTGGGTAGATATAAACAGAAAGTAAATACAAATGTTTATCCAAAACATTTACTACAACAAACAAATGTTTGAGTATAAGTTTTGATAACTTTATGTGGTTACAGGATCGCCATATTTGAATCAAATAGTATTTAATAATAGCCACGATTTAAAGCACTTAATTGTTACACTGTATATATTGTTTACCTAAAATCTTGGTGTTCCATTTTCCCCTTCAACAGTATTTGTGATTTTGAGTTGTTACAGGCCGTTCTATGAACTGTTTCTCTAGTTCTATGCTGTAATGTTCTAAGTTCATTTCTATATCTCAGAACTACACGAAAGGATATCCGTTTATAACTAGTCAGCACCATCTACCAACAGCTGGTTAACAACATCCACCGCCGATTATAGGGTGAATCTTGTTTGAACAAATGATAGAAATTGATTCCCACCCTTGCAAAGCATAAAAATATAATAGGCCTAGTGCTAATGTCATGTTTACAATGTATAATTAATTGATGATATACTAATAGATGGCAGCAATAAAGAGAAGTATCCTTTCTTTGGCTTCTAGCTAATAATAGTTATCTGTCCACGACGTGGAATCAGACCCCGGGTTTTAGCGTTGAAAGTCGGTAAATGCATCGCTGACTCACTGGAATTTTCATTGTGAAGTTAACATTTTCGTTTTTTATTAGTGTTTCTAATGTTCCTAATTATATACATATTTAAATGTTATACTGCCACTAATAAAATAATTCAACTTTTTTCAGTTTAAATCTTGATAGTAAAAATCTTCTCGTATCTTGTAACAGAATCTTTACTTCAATTCTAGCTCAAAAAAACGTTGAACATGAAAATGGAAAGTAACTTTCTCCCTGTTTGTTAATGGTGAAAAAACAATTAGTTTTTTATTTTAATTTTAAAAACAGGCCCGGCACGGCCAAGCGTGTTAAGGCGTGCGACTCGTAATCTGAGGATCGCGGGTTCGCATCCCCGTCGCGCCAAACATGCTCGCCCTTTCAGCCGTGGGGGCGTTATAATGTTACGGTCAATTTCACTATTCGTTGGTGAAAGACTAGCCCAAGAGTTGGCGGTGGGTGGTGATGACTAGCTGCCTTCCCTCTAGTCTTACACTGCTAAATTAGGGACGGCTAGCACATATAGCCCTCGAGTAACTTTGTGCGAAATTAAAAAAAAAAAAAAAAGCGCCATCTAGTGTGAAATTTCTAAGTATGCCTTTCTAATGTTATTGAATACGGAACGCCTGGAGACGTTAATTTATACCAGGATGAAACACTTGTTTGATATTTTCTTTTTTGTCAGTGGTTATTATAAGAGTTATTTCCCACATTGAAATATTCCCAGACATTTTTTTGACGATTTTATAGATGTATCACTAAACAGTGACGATAAAGAGTCATTCTTGCGCCTCTTCAGTGAAAGCAGATCGCCTTACAACAGCTGTTGTTAGGATGTCACGTGGTCATGCACAAGATCGCCGCGAGGAGGAAGTTATTACTTTATAGATCACGTGGACATGTCTCGACTGTTTAAGGTCAACCAGGCAAAATAATGGCTGAAAGCTAGACTAGGCTGCGCAGCTGTCGTGTCTGTTAATCAAGGGTTAATATGCGACAAGAAGCAGTGTATTATTTGGCTCAGATATTTTGTGACAGTTGCTTGGCTATAAAATGACTTATTTCATTGTCAGAAATAAACACCAGCTAGTATGTGCATACAGTTTATTACATGTGAATTTTTAAAACGTAGGGTTGCCACCTATACATTTATAACAAAACTAAATTCACAGAACATAGCTTATAATTTCTAAGTACTGATTACAAAGATCTCTCACTGTCAGGTCTTGAATCTTAGGGTTCAACGTTCGCGTCGTATTGCCGTAAAAACGAGCTCCGCACTAGGGAGCTGCAGATGTGTTGTAAATGTATCAAATCTCTAACTATTCAGTTATAGCAACCCAAGAGATGGGTGGTTTGTGCTATTAAATAGCTACTTTCCATCTATTCTACCAGTTTAAAATTAAGTTTAGTTTGTTTCGAACTTACCGCAAAGCTACTCGAGAGTTATCTGTGCTTGCCTCCCTAATTTGGGAGTGTAACACTAGAGGGAAGGCAGCCAATTAACACTACCCACAGCCAACTCTTGCGGTCTTTTTTACCAATGAATAGTGGGATTGATCTTCATCTTATAACGCACCCAAGGCTTAAAAAAACGAGGATGTTCACTGATGGGAATTCGAACCTGAGATTCACAGATTGTGAATCGAACACCCTAACCCTTATATTAGGAAAGGCTGTAACGCAGACAACTTATAAATAACTTTATTCGAAGTTTGGAAATAACCAAACCACCTACTGCCTGCGACAAAAACAGCTCTAGAACTGATAAACTGCAAATATTTACTAACAAATATTTCAGGTTTTGTTTTGTAGTAGAGAGTGTGTGATTTCCTGAATGAATATTTGTAAGGAACTTCAAAATAAACATTAGGTTTGAAAATAAACATATACACAAATCTAGAATTGTTTATTTCATGTAATTATTTTCCATGAATGGCGGGTTGTAAACAAATGAGAAAATTCTCCATTTGATAACGTTTGTTTATTGTGTAGTTAATGATAGAAGTATTAAATAAAATGAAAGAACAGATAGCCCATTGTGTAGAGATATTAAAATTTAGTTTCCTTGGGGTGGCTTTATGTAGCCCTGCTTCGAAATTCTGAGAGTTCATTTTTTTCAGACCAATTTAATTGTAAGTTATTCCTTTTATGTGAAAATACAAAACAAATAACAACGTTCTGATTTCCTTAGGTCATCATCAGGTCAAGAATTAGACTTGAAAATGTGACCCTTATTGACCATGAGTTGTGGAGACGACAGTATTGGTAGGTGTAATATTCTAGGTGGCGTTGCAAATATTTAATATATTATATACTACAATAAATATTTACAAATTCCCCTACAACTCGAAATCAATAAGGGTCACATTTTCAAATCTAACTCTTTACCCGATGATGACCTAAGGAGGTCGGAATGCTGTTACGTGTTCTGTATTTTTAAATAAAAGTTTTTAATATCCATATCAGCTGACTCTATTATAGATATATTTATTTTAAGTTGGTTCCTAGTCTTCGTGAAGTCATTGCTTTATATCTTATCAGCATCGTCGAGAAGAGAACCGTAACAAAGCCACTGGACGAAAACCGTTGCTTATTCCAGTCACTAAACTTGAAGATGGACAGGTCATCAGGACCGCCGAGTTTCACCCGAGTGGACGTTTATATGCAAGTGGAGCTAATTCCAAATCCTTACGAATATGTGCATATCCAAAACTGAACGAAGTGAGGTTGGTGATTTTCCATTATAATGATAATAAATTACTAATACGAAAATTGATGCAAACATTTTTGTTGACACCAGACGTCTCTACTTTACAGTTATCGATCTGTATTCACACGCGTGAATACAAAGTTGAAAAGGTGAACATTCTTGGTGGAACAGATATTCGAACCGTGGGATTGCGAGTCTGGCGCTCTAACCATATGGCCATGCACAAATTTTGTTGTTGTTGTATCAAAAACTTGCATAGAATATTTAAAAAAAAAACATTTATTTTAATTGAACAAAAAATTGTGTGCATGGCCATATGGTTAGAACGCTAGACAAGCATCCCACAGTTCGAATATCCGTTCCACCAAGAATGTTCACCCTTTCAGTTTTGAATGCGTTAAAAATGTGATGGTCATTCCCAGTGTTCGTAGGTAAAAGAGTAGTCCAAAAGTTGGCAGTGGGTGGTGGTGACAAGCTGTTTTCCCCCTAGTCTTTCTCTACTAAATTAGGGACAGCGAGAACATAGCTCTCTTGTGGCTTTGCGGGAAATTGAAAACAAACCAAAAAAAAATATGTGAAGATCAAAAAATAAATAATTACCAGTTAAACTGGTCCCTCAAACTGACACAACAAAAGGTAATTCCTTCTAATGAATTTCCAGATTTCTTTTTTTTTGAAAGCGTGTTTTGTTTTCTCATATAAAGTGCAGTTTTGTCTTGAAGTCTGCTTTCCACTATTGGAGCCCAGTTTCTCTCATGGAGTTCCATTGTATTTTATCCGTTGAATATCAGTTTTCACTCTTGTTTCCTAACTTGAAGCTTTACGTTTCTCTCTCTTAAAGCTCTGTTTTCTGTCAACAGTGAAAGTGCGAGACCCGCAAACCAACTATCTTAATAGAGAAAATGAAACATCACAAGGGTTCTATCTACTGTCTAGCATGGAATGGAACCGGAGATCTTTTGGCAACAGGCTCCAATGATAAGTCAATCAAGTTGATGAGATTTAACCCTAGAAGCTGTAATATTGAAGGTATGGTACTATATTTTGCTGTATTATTGATGTTAGGATACTAGGTTTTGCTGTAATATTGATGTTAGGATACAAGGTTTTGCTGTAATATTGAAAGTATGGTAGTAGGCTTTGCTCTAGGATATTTTTGCTGTAATATTGTTAGGATACTAGGTTTTGCTGTAATATTGAAGGTATGGTACTATATTTTGCTGTAATATTGAAGGTAAGATACTAGGTTTTGCTGTAATATTGAAGGAAGGTAAGCTGTATATTAGGTTTTGCTGCTCTAATATTGAAGGTAAAGATACTAGGTTTTGCTGTAATATTGAGTAGGTAAGGTACTAGGTTTTGCTGTAATATTAGGTATGGTACTATATTTTGCTGTAATATTGAAGGTACTAGGTTTTGCTGTAATATTGAAGGTAAGGTACTAGGTTTTGCTGTAATATTGAAGGTATGGTACTATATTTTGCTGTAATATTAAAGGTAAGATACTAGGGTTTGCTGTAATATTGAAGATAAGATACTAGGTTTTGCTGTAATATTGAAGGTAAGGTACTATATTTTGCTGTAATATTGAAGGTAAGATACTAGGTTTTGCTGTAATATTGAAGGTAAAATACTAGATTTTGCTGTAATATTATAGGTATGGTACTAGATTTTGCTGTAATATTGAAGGTATGGTACTAAGATTTACTCAGTATTGAAGGTATGGTACTAAGATTTACTCAGTATAGTTGATACATTAATTATTTCTACTACAATTGTATTGTGTTTCGTCAGAGTGCGCTACTGTAGATTCCTGTGTGTCTTTGTTGGTTACCTTAACAACAGTATTAACGTTTCATCACATTTTGTTGTTTGTTTATGTCCTGAAGTCCTGTTATCAAAGAATCTAACGTATTTTATTACATTATTTGTAGCAGCAAAATTAGTGTATGTGTGTTTCCTTTTAGCAAAGCCACACTGGGCTATCTGCTGAAACCACCGACTAGAAATTAGTGTGTTACCATGGGATCTATACAGTAGTAACAATAGTGTGTTACCATGGGATCCATACAGTAGTAACAATAGTGTGTTACCATGGGATCTATACAGTAGTAACAATAGTGTGTTACCATGGGATCTATACAGTAGTAACAATAGTGTGTTACCATGGGATCTATACAGTAGTAACAATAGCGTGTTACCATGGGATCTATACAGTAGTAACAATAGCGTGTTACCATGGGATCTATACAGTAGTAACAATAGCGTGTTACCATGGGATCTATACAGTAGTAACAATAGCGTGTTACCATGGGATCTATACAGTAGTAATAATAGTGTGTTACCATGGGATCTGTACATTAGTTACAATAGCGTGTTACCATGGAATCTCTACATTAGTTACAATAGTGTGTTACCATGGAATCTCTACATTAGTTACAATAGTGTGTTACCATGGAATCTCTGCAGTTGCAACAGTAATCTGCTACCATAGGAATTCTACGTTAATAACAATAGTGTGTTACCATGGGATGTGTACAGAAGCAGCAATAGTATATTACCATGGAAATTATATGACATAAGTACATTTCAATATAATTATTCTTGCAACAGTTCTAATGTTCTGGTAAGGATTTTCTACATATGACGCTTCTGTGAGAATGAATATGTTTGTTACGTATTACCATGAAGGTCCATAGATTTCACTGATTAACTCGTTAAGGCATGGTTTTAGTGTTTCCATTAAAAGAACTAATATCCTTTAGCAGGTTATTCATAATTGTTAACTAGTTTCCTTTAGCAGGTTATTCATAATTATTAACTGATTTCCTTTAGCAGGTTATTCATAATTGTTAACTAATATCCTTTAGCAGGTTATTCATAATTGTTAACTAGTTTCCTTTAGCAGGTTATTCATAATTGTTAACTGATATTCTTTAGCAGGTTATTCATAATTGTTAACTAATATCCTTTAGCAGGTTATTCATAATTGTTAACTAATATCATTTAGCAGGTTATTCATAATTGTTAACTGATTTCCTTTAGCAGGTTATTCATAATTGTTAACTAATATCCTTTAGCAGGTTATTCATAATTGTTAACTAATATCCTTTAGCAGGTTATTCATAATTGTTAACTAATATCCTGTAGCAGGTTATTCATAATTGTTAACTAATTTCCTTTAGCAGGTTATTCATAATTGTTAACTAGTTTCCTTTAGCAGGTTATTCATAATTATTAACTGATTTCCTTTAGCAGGTTATTCATAATTGTTAACTAATATCCTTTAGCAGGTTATTCATAATTGGTAACTAGTTTCCTTTAGCAGGTTATTCATAATTGTTAACTAGTTTCCTTTAGCAGGTTATTCATAATTGTTAACTGATTTCCTTTAGCAGGTTATTCATAATTGTTAACTGATATCCTTTAGCAGGTTATTCATAATTGTTAACTGAGTTCCTTTAGCAGGTTATTCATAATTGTTAACTGATTTCCTTTAGCAGGTTATTCATAATTATTAACTGATTTCCTTTAGCAGGTTATTCATAATTGTTAACTGATTTCCTTTAGCAGGTTATTCATAATTGTTAACTAATATCCTTTAGCAGGTTATTCATAATTGTTAACTAGTTTCCTTTAGCAGGTTATTCATAATTGTTAACTAGTTTCCTTTAGCAGGTTATTCATAATTGTTAACTAATTTCCTTTAGCAGGTTATTCATAATTGTTAACTAATTTCCTTTAGCAGGTTATTCATAATTATTAACTGATTTCCTTTAGCAGGTTATTCATAATTGGTAACTAATTTCCTTTAGCAGGTTATTCATAATTGTTAACTGATTTCCTTTAGCAGGTTATTCATAATTGGTAACTAGTTTCCTTTAGCAGGTTATTCATAATTGTTAACTAATTTCCTTTAGCAGGTTATTCATAATTGTTAACTAATTTCCTTCAGCAGGTTATTCATAATTGTTAACTAATTTCCTTCAGCAGGTTATTCATAATTGTTAACTAATTTCCTTCAGCAGGTATTCATAATTGTTAACTGATTTCCTTTAGCAGGTTATTCATAATTGTTAACTAATATCCTTCAGCAGGTTATTCATAATTGTTAACTAATTTCCTTTAGCAGGTTATTCATAATTGTTAACTAATTTCCTTCAGCAGGTTATTCATAATTAACTAATTTCCTTCAGCAGGTTATTCATAATTGTTAACTAATTTCCTTCAGCAGGTTATTCATAATTGTTAACTAATTTCCTTTAGCAGGTTATTCATAATTGTTAACTAATTTCCTTCAGCAGGTTATTCATAATTGTTTTTAGCTGGTAAGTAATGTAGTGATTTTACTTGGAAGTTTTTTTTTCAAAACCGTTCTAGTGTACTTATAATAAGATTTGTTTACGTTGTTATTTATCTTCAAACTTGCCCCCACCCAGTGGCTCAGCGGTATGTCTGCGGACTTACAACGCTAAAAACCGGGTTTCGATACCCGTGGTGGGTAGAGCACAGATAGCCCATTGTGTAGCTTTGTGCTTAATTGAAAACAACAACAGCAATCTTCAAACTTACGACGGGTCACGAAATGTTACAATGATTACTGGATAAGCTACTAAACAAAACTATCTGAATTTTAGTAACTGATCCGGTTTTATAGCAGTGATTACTGGACAAGCTACTAAACAAAACTATCTGAATTTTAGTAACTGATCCGGTTTTATAGCAGTGATTACTGGATAAGCTACTAAACAAAACTATCTGAATTTTAGTAACTGATCCGGTTTTATAGAGTGTTATTATGAGACTTGTGAAACCTAGTTCATTCTAAGCAGAGGCGTAGATCCTGGGGGGATGGAGATATACATCCCCTCCTTCATTTTAGGTGGGGAATTCCCCCTACAGTTTGGTCTGTTGAATTGTTTTATTACATCACAGGCCTACAAATTGTGTGTTTGTTCTTGTGATTCTCGTGTTCTTACCAATCAAATTACATAATTAGGCATAGATGTAGGCTTTTTTAGTAGCCGAAATGTAAATCTTTAATATAGGCGTGGCTTCTAAACTTTTCTAAGCGATAGTTCGTAAGTATCAGTCTGTGGGCCTAAGTATACATGCAAGTATCGTGGCAATAAGATTACTCTGTGACTGCATGTTTACAGCTTTCAGGTTCACGTAATCAGAGATTACAAATTTGCAAATTGAACAGTCCACATAAGTGTTTGTAAAAATCATCCCCCCCCCATCGGGTGTAAAAAATCTACACCCCTTTCTAAGCACATTGATGAATTAATGTGATATTTACTGATGCTTAACATTCCTTTACTAGGGTAAAGTGAAAACTGTTGTGTCATACCTGTACACTAATTGGTTTCTTTACTTACAGGTGGCGCTATGGAGCTCACCATGCACATGGGAACTGTTCGAGACCTGTGTTTCATGGAAGACTTAAGTAACCAGTCCAGTTTACTTATCAGTGGCGGATCCATCGATAATAAAATCTTTATAACTGACTGCGAGACAGGAGTAGCCTTTCAGACTTTAACTGGACATTCTGGTGTGTTTCTAAGATACGAATAAACATTTCCTGAAACAAGCAGGGCAGTATTCGTTCTCAGAGCAAATTTTAAATCAGTTCGATAGGTGACGCTACTTTCACTTTCTTTTTTAGGTAGTTGTATTGTCGCATGAGGTAGCACTCCACTGGGACAGTGGTAATTCTCCGGATTTAATACCCTTAAAATTATGGGCTCGATTCCCTTTTGTGCACACATACAGCTTGAGTTTTTACATATACTTAAAAAAGACAGGCTTGGATGTAACAGAGGAAGTGGTTATATCAAACTCTTTACAACAGAATGCACAATATTTTTCGTAAGTAATCCTCCAGCAGTGTTGGGCCCGGCATGGCCAAGCGTGTTAAGGCGTGCGACTCGTAATTTGAGGGTCGCGGGTTCACATCCCGGTCGCGCCAAACATGTTCGCACTTTCAGCCGTGGGGGCGTTATAATGTTGCGGTCAATCCCACTATTCGTTGGTAAAAAGAGTAGTCCAAGAGTTGGGAGTGGGTGGTGATGACTAGCTGCCTTCCCTCTAGTCTTACACTACTAAATTAGGGACGGCTAGCACAGATAGCCCTCGAGTAGCTTTGTGCAAAATTAAAAACAAAAAAAAACAAAAAACCAGCAGTGTTACCTACTCTTCTAAGGTCATGCAAAATATTTTAGGTAATATAACAATGAAGTGTTGTTTATTTCATTCAGAGAAGGCAGTTTTTTATTATAGTTGTTGTCTACTATGAATCAGGAATAATTTTACGGATTTAAAACGTTAAAATTTGTGGTTCGATCTCGATAGATCGCAGACAACCTATTTGTACCTTTGTGCAAAAACACAACAAACAAATTTGGTTTTTCATTTATCAAGTCCATTATTATACTATTCTGTTGTTAGTCGCGTAGTTACTATAGCGTTCACATTTGAGACATGCGATTGAAAGTACCTCAAACATGGTTTCAAATTATATTTTTTTTGTTTGTTTGTTTGGAAATTTCGCACAAAGCTATTCGAGGGCTATCTGTGCTAGCCGTCCCTAATTTAGCAGTGTAAGACTAGAGGGAAGGCAGCTAGTCATCACCACCCACCGCCAGCTCTTGGGCTACTCTTTTACCAACGAATAGTGGGATTGACCGTAACATTATACACCCCCACGGCTGGGAGGGCGAGCATGTTTAGCGCGACGCGGGCGCGAACCCGCGATTCAAATTATATCAGAAAGTGTTTGCCCAGTTATCTTTACGCTGTCTGAATAATTTTCGTTACCTTTCGTGAAAAAACAACAATAACAAATAACGTCTGAGCATTATCTTATACTTTACCTTAGTCTAAAATATATTATAAAACTAGGCT
Organism: Tachypleus tridentatus; assembly: GCF_004210375.1. Lineage (NCBI taxonomy): Eukaryota > Metazoa > Arthropoda > Merostomata > Xiphosura > Limulidae > Tachypleus > Tachypleus tridentatus. The sequence continues at coordinate 12,129,780 of NC_134834.1, forward strand.
TAATTTTTTTTTATCTCGGTGAAGAAAAGACCAAAAATGTGTTATAAAATATATTGAATAGGCCTACATTTTGTACGGTTAACCAAAAAAAGGTTAAATATGTGTTATAAAACCAATAGTAGATAGGCCTACATATTCTACGGTTAATTAAAAGAGTTAAATATGCGTTATAAAGCTGATATCAGATAGGCTTACGCTTTGTAATATTAATCAATAAAAGGTCAAAAATGTGTTATAAAACGTATTGGACAGGCTTACATTTTATAGGGTTAATCAAAAAAAAGGTTAAATATGTGTTATAAAACCAATAGTAGATAGGCCTACGTATTCTAGGGTTAATCAAAAGAGTTAAATATGCGTTATAAAGCTGATATCAGATAGGCTTACGCTTTGTAATATTAATCAATAAAAGGTCAAAAATGTGTTATAAAACGTATTGGACAGGCTTACATTTTATAGGGTTAACCAAAAAAAAGGTTAAATATGTGTTATAAAGCTAATAGTAGATAGGCCTACATCTGCAGAGGTACCCAAGAAAGGATATATATGTTATAAAGTTATTATTAAACAGGCCTACATTAATAAGAAAAAAGTTTGAACTGTAGGGCTTCTCTAAAGGATTAAAACATAATAACTCACTTCTATAATTCGTATTTTTCGGAAAATGTTTTCTCCAGACGAGTTAAGTTTAGTATGAACTAAATTAAGCCTAACTCTTGTTTTAATTTTTATATTGTTTGTTGTCGTTGTTTTTACATTTGCCATCAGTAAATTTATCCAATTTATAAATCCATCATGGCTCGGCATCGCCAGGTAGTTAGGGCACTCGACTCGTGATCTGAGGATTGCAGGTTCGAACCCCTGTCAAACCAAACGTGCTCGCCCTTTTAGTTGTAAGGGTGTTATAAGTTTAGTTAATCCCACTACTCGTTGGTAAATGAGTTTCCGAAGAGTTGGCGGTGGGTGGTGATGACTAGCTGCCTTCCTTCTAGACATATTCTGCTAAATTAAGGACGACTAGCGCAGATAGCCTTCATAATAGCTTTGGGCGAAAATCAAAAACAAACAAAATCCATCATTGTCTTTGTTTTTCTATGTGTGTGTGTGTGTAAGAGTAGCTTGTCGACTACTTTGATTATGAAAGCACTTTTTTAACCTTTAACCTCTCCTAGGCACAGTTCTTTCTCTTTATACCTGGGGTGGTGCTACGTTTGTTAGCGGATCTCACGACAGGACGATTCGTTTCTGGGACCTACGCTCAAGAGGCTGTGTGAACGTCATATCCGCCCCAAGAGCTTCCGGTTTTGGACCAGGTGAGGACATTTTATATGTCGTTATAGTGACCTGTAATGCTTCGCGAAATGAAAGCACTTCTGTGATTTCTGAGGTTATTTTACAATATTGTGTTTCAATATTTTGTAGTTATAGTCGATATATGTTATCATTTATTTCATTTTTCAGCATAAAATTATGATAGAGTTTAATCCTAATCTCGTGATGTTCAACCCTTTTACTACCGATATTCCTGTCAAGAAAAATTAGCCGCATGGGACATGTCCTGGCAGTTAGGGCGATCGAGTCGCAATTTGCGTGTCGCGGTTTCAAAGTTATCAGACTAACAACCAGGCCCGTGAAGTTAGTAAGGTCAACATTGGTGTCGTACCACAGTTTGAAAACTTACACTTAGTAAGGTCAACATTGGTGTCGTACCACAGTTTGTACACTTAGTAAGGTCAACATTGGTGTCGTACCACAGTTTGAAAACTTACAGTTAGTAAGGTCAACACTGGTGTCGTACCACAGTTTGAAAACTTACAGTTAGTAAAGTCAACACTGGTGTTACCACAGTTTGAAAACTTACAGTTAGTAAGGTCAACACTGGTGTCGTACCACAGTTTGAAAACTTACAGTTAGTAAGGTCAACACTGGTGTCATTACCACAGTTTGAAAACTTACAGTTAGTAAGGTCAACACTGGTGTCGTACCACAGTTTGAAAACTTACAGTTAGTAAGGTCAACACTGGTGTCGTACCACAGTTTGAAAACTTACAGTTAGTAAGGTCAACACTGGTGTCGTACCACAGTTTGAAAACTTAGTTAGTAAGGTCGACACTGGTGTCGTAACACAGTTTGAAAAAAAGTGATACAAACCGTTTTCTTTCGACGCCACAATTTCAGAAAGTTGAGAACCATGTGGTTTATCTGCGCAAAGCTATTCTAGGGCTATCTGCGCTAGCCGTCCCTAATTTAGCAGTGTAAGACTAGAGGGAAGGCAGCTAGTCATCACCACCTATCGCCAACTTTTGTGCTACTCGTTTACCAACGAACAGTGGGATTGACCGTCACATTATAACGCTCCCACGGCTGAAAAGGTGAGCATGTTTGATGCGACGGGGATGCGAAGCCGCGACCCTCAGATTACGAGTCGCACGCCTTAACCCACCTGACCATGCCTGGCCAGTTTTTCTTGTTACGGGCTAGGTGTGGCTTCGTGGCTAACGTGCATGGTTGTGAAACTTAGGGTCCATGATTCGTGGCTTTATGGAAAACGTTCTGTACTTTTAGGTCGTGGGTAAGTTATAACAGTAACAGTCAGTACCACTTTTTGAATTAGCATAGCTCAAGAGTTAGCGGTAGCTACTTACTAGTCCAAAATTAGTTTCTTTCCACCTACCTTCTAGTGGCAGTCTGCATGCTTACGACGATAAAAATCGGGTTTCAATACCCATGGTGGACAAGGCAGAGATAGCCCATTGAGTAGCTTTACGCTTAACAACAAATGATTGTTTGTTTTTGAATTTCACGTTAAGCTACACGAGGGCTATCTGTACTAGTCGCCCCTAATCTGGCAGTGTAATACCAGAAGGGAAGGCAGCTAGTCATCACCACCTACCGCCAACTCTTGGGCTACTCTTTTACCAAGGAATAGTTGGATTGACCGTCACTTTATAACGCCCCACGGCTGAAAAGGCGAGCAAAGTTTGGTGTGACGGGGATGTGAACCCGAGACCCTCAGATTACGAGTCGAACGTCTTAACCCACGTGGCCATGCCGCACCCCAACAACAAATGAACCGAATCTTTTGTAGTCTTAGCGAAGATGTTGTTCTTTTGAATTCAACACAAAGCTACACAATGGGCTATCTGTGCTCTGCCCATCACGGGTATCGAAACCTGGTTTTTAGCGTTGTAAGTCCGCAGACATACTGGTGAACCACTAGAGGGCTTTAGCGAAGATCCTAAACAAGTTGCAACGCCCAAAGTTAAAGAGAAAAAGTGGACGAATTTGTCCACTTTTTTCCCAGCAGTGTAGAGTGAGATTAATGAACAGCAGTGTAGTTTAGTTGTTTGTTTTACTTGTATGGTATGTTATCAGATACCATATTCATGAACCCACTAACAACTTGACACACAAATACTGTGTAAAAAAAATCTGTTTAAAGATCCGACGGGATCCATATGGCCTCGCCCGGCATGTCGAGGTGATTAGGACTACCTGTCTTCCCTCTTGTCTTACACTGCTAAATTAGGGACGGCTAACGCAGGGAACCTTTCTGTAGCTTTGCGCGAAATTTGAAACCAGACCAAACAAATCCATGTGGCTTTATAAGTAATTCTACGGTTAGAGTTAATATGCTAGTCATTAGCGTTTCGACTCGAAGACCAGTTTCGTGATGAAATCTACGAATTGTAAAACAAAACTGTAAAATGTAATACATTTCGTAAGTTACTTTTCAAATTGATTCTTGTGTAATTGAAACAGATACGATATAAGGATGTATGAATGACCTACGACACGCGAAAAACATTTGCTGTATTTTTTAATATTTTCTCATGCACAGTTTTTGAAACTGCTTGTGATACATATTTGTCTCAACGGGTATTGTTGTTATTTGGTTACATGTGTTCTAGTAAGCAGCATTGTTGTTGTTTGGTTACATGTGTTCTAGTAAGCAGCATCGTTGTTGTTTGGTTACTTACATGTGTTCTAGTAAGCAGCATCGTTGTTGTTTGGTTACATGTGTTCTAGTAAGCAGCATTGTTGTTGTTTGGTTACATGTGTTCTAGTAAGCAGCATCGTTGTTGTTTGGTTACATGTGTTCTAGTAAGCAGCATCGTTGTTGTTTGGTTACATGTGTTCTAGTAGGCAGCATTGTTGTTGTTTGGTTACATGTGTTCTAGTAAGCAGCATCGTTGTTGTTTGGTTACATGTGTTCTAGTAGGCAGCATTGTTGTTGTTTGGTTACAAGTGTTCTCGTAGGCAGCATTGTTGTTGTTTGGTTACAAGTGTTACCGTAGGCAGTTTTTGTTGTTGTTTGGTTACATGTGTTCTAGTAAGCAGCATTGTTTGTTGTTGGGTTACAAGTGTTCCCAGTAAGCAGCATCGTTGTTGTTTGGTTACATGTGTTCTAGTAAGCAGCATTGTTGTTGTTTGGTTACATGTGTTCTCGTAAGCAGCATCGTTGTTGTTTGGTTACATGTGTTCTAGTGCAGCATCGTTGTTGTTTGGTTACATGTGTTCTAGTAGGCAGCATTGTTGTTGTTTGGTTACATGTGTTCTCGTAAGCAGCATCGTTGTTGTTTGGTTACATGTGTTCTCGTAAGCAGCATTGTTGTTGTTTGGTTACATGTGTTCTAGTAAGCAGCATTGTTGTTGTTTGGTTACATGTGTTCTCGTAAGCAGCATCGTTGTTGTTTGGTTCACAAGTGTTCCTAGTAGGCAGCATTGTTGTTGTTTGGTTACATGTGTTCTAGTAAGCAGCATTGTTGTTGTTGTTTGGTTACATGTGTTCTCGTAAGCAGCATCGTTGTTGTTTGGTTACATGTGTTCTAGTAAGCAGCATTGTTGTTGTTTGGTTACATGTGTTCTAGTAAGCAGCATCGTTGTTGTTTGGTTACATGTGTTCTCGTATGCAGCATCGTTGTTGTTTGGTTACATGTGTTGTCTAATAGGCAGCATTGTTGTTGTTTGGTTACATGTGTTCTCGTATGCAGCATCGTTGTTGTTTGGTTACATGTGTTCTCGTAAGCAGCATCGTTGTTGTTTGGTTACATGTGTTCTAGTAAGCAGCATCGTTGTTGTTTGGTTACATGTGTTCTAGTAGGCAGCATTGTTGTTGTTTGGTTACATGTGTTCTCGTAAGCAGCATCGTTGTTGTTTGGTTACATGTGTTCTAGTAAGCAGCATTGTTGTTGTTTGGTTACATGTGTTCTAGTAAGCAGCATTGTTGTTGTTTGGTTACATGTGTTCTCGTAAGCAGCATCGTTGTTGTTTGGTTACATGTGTTCTAGTATGCAGCATCGTTGTTGTTTGGTTACATGTGTTCTCGTATGCAGCATCGTTGTTGTTTGGTTACATGTGTTCTAGTAGGCAGCATTGTTGTTGTTTGGTTACATGTGTTCTCGTAAGCAGCATCGTTGTTGTTTGGTTACATGTGTTCTAGTAGGCAGCATTGTTGTTGTTTGGTTACATGTGTTCTAGTAAGCAGCATCGTTGTTGTTTGGTTACATGTGTTCTAGTAAGCAGCATCGTTGTTGTTTGGTTACATGTGTTCTCGTAAGCAGCATTGTTGTTGTTTGGTTACAAGTGTTCTAGAAGGCAGCATTGTTGTTGTTGGGTTACAAGTGTTCTAGTAAGCAGCATCGTTGTTGTTTGGTTACATGTGTTCTAGTAAGCAGCATTGTTGTTGTTTGGTTACATGTGTTCTCGTAAGCAGCATCGTTGTTGTTTGGTTACATGTGTTCTCTAGTAAGCAGCATCGTTGTTGTTTGGTTACATGTGTTCTAGTAGGCAGCATTGTTGTTGTTTGGTTACATGTGTTCTCGTAAAGCAGCATCGTTGTTGTTTGGTTACATGTGTTCTAGTAAGCAGCATTGTTGTTGTTTGGTTACATGTGTTCTAGTAAGCAGCATTGTTGTTGTTTGGTTACATGTGTTCTCGTAAGCAGCATCGTTGTTGTTTGGTTACATGTGTTCTAGTAAGCAGCATCGTTGTTGTTTGGTTACATGTGTTCTCGTATGCAGCATCGTTGTTGTTTGGTTACATGTGTTCTCGTATGCAGCATCGTTGTTGTTTGGTTACATGTGTTCTAGTAGGCAGCATTGTTGTTGTTTGGTTACATGTGTTCTCGTAAGCAGCATCGTTGTTGTTTGGTTACATGTGTTCTAGTAGGCAGCATTGTTGTTGTTTGGTTACATGTGTTCTAGTAAGCAGCATCGTTGTTGTTTGGTTACATGTGTTCTCGTAAGCAGCATTGTTGTTGTTTGGTTACAAGTGTTCTAGTAGGCAGCATTGTTGTTGTTTGGTTACATGTGTTCTAGTAAGCAGCATCGTTGTTGTTTGGTTACATGTGTTCTCGTAAGCAGCATCGTTGTTGTTTGGTTACATGTGTTCTAGTAAGCAGCATTGTTGTTGTTTGGTTACATGTGTTCTAGTAAGCAGCATTGTTGTTGTTTGGTTACATGTGTTCTAGTAAGCAGCATCGTTATTGTTTGGTTACATGTGTTCTAGTAAGCAGCATTGTTGTTGTTTGGTTACATGTGTTCTAGTAAGCAGCATTGTTGTTGTTTGGTTACATGTGTTCTAGTAAGCAGCATTGTTGTTGTTTGGTTACATGTGTTCCAGTAAGCAGCATCGTTGTTGTTTGGTTACATGTGTTCTAGTAGGCAGCATTGTTGTTGTTTGGTTACATGTGTTCTAGTAAGCAGCATTATTGTTGTTGTTTGGTTACATGTGTTCTAGTAAGCAGCATTGTTGTTGTTTGGTTACATGTGTTCTAGTAAGCAGCATTGTTGTTGTTTGGTTACATGTGTTCCTCGTAAGCAGCATCGTTGTTGTTTGGTTACATGTGTTCTAGTATGCAGCATCGTTGTTGTTTGGTTACATGTGTTCTAGTAGGCAGCATTGTTGTTGTTTGGTTACATGTGTTCTCGTAAGCAGCATCGTTGTTGTTTGGTTACATGTGTTCTAGTAGGCAGCATCATTGTTGTTGTTGCCTGGTTACATGCGTGTTCCAGTAAGCAGCATTGTTGTTGTTTGGTTACATGTGTTCTCGTAAGCAGCATCGTTGTTGTTTGGTTACATGTGTTCTAGTAAGCAGCATTGTTGTTGTTTGGTTACATGTGTTCTAGTAAGCAGCATCGTTGTTGTTTGGTTACATGTGTTCTAGTAGGCAGCATTGTTGTTGTTTGGTTACATGTGTTCTCGTAAGCAGCATCGTTGTTGTTTGGTTACATGTGTCCTAGTAGGCAGCATTGTTGTTGTTTGGTTACATGTGTTCTAGTAAGCAGCATTGTTGTTGTTTGGTTACATGTGTTCTCGTAAGCAGCATCGTTGTTGTTTGGTTACATGTGTTCTAGTAAGCAGCATTGTTGTTGTTTGGTTCACATGTGTTCTAGTAAGCAGCATTGTTGTTGTTTGGTTACATGTGTTCTAGTACAGCAGCATTGTTGTTGTTTGGTTACATGTGTTCTCTGTAAGCAGCATCGTTGTTGTTTGGTTACATGTGTTCCCGTATGCAGCATCGTTGTTGTTTGGTTACATGTGTTCTAGTAGGCAGCATTGTTGTTGTTTGGTTACATGTGTTCTAGTAAGCAGCATTGTTGTTGTTTGGTTACATGTGTTCTAGTAAGCAGCATTGTTGTTGTTTGGTTAAATGTGTTCTAGTAAGCAGCATCGTTGTTGTTTGGTTACATGTGTTCTAGTAAGCAGCATCGTTGTTGTTTGGTTACATGTGTTCTAGTAAGCAGCATTGTTGTTGTTTGGTTAAATGTGTTCTAGTAAGCAGCATTGTTGTTGTTTGGTTACATGTGTTCTAGTAGGCAGCATTGTTTTTGTTTGGTTACATGTGTTCTAGTAAGCAGCATTGTTGTTGTTTGGTTAAATGTGTTCTAGTAAGCAGCATTGTTTTTGTTTGGTTACATGTGTTCTAGTAAGCAGCATTGTTGTTGTTTGGTTACATGTGTTCTCGTAAGCAGCATTGTTGTTGTTTGGTTACATGTGTTCTAGTAGGCAGCATTGTTGTTGTTTGGTTACATGTGTACGTATAATTATTGTTGTCGGGTTATATATGTCCCAGCAGCTATTTATGAAAACATGTTATATATTAGAGCGAGTGTGACGCCAGAACATTTGATTTGCCCAATTCTGAAGACTTTAAGTTCTCTTATAAAACATTACTGATTCGTACAACACTATTTAAATCTGCTATGACACATTAAAAAATGTTTCTATGGTTTTATACACGAATACCAACATTGTTACCGAAACACAGGCTTGGGCATATCTAACTCAACGACAGTAAAACCTTTTGAAGTTTATTATAAACTTTATCAAATACAGAAAACTACTCTGCAGGAAGTTCAGTGTCTGCAGTGTGCGTTGATCCATCAGGCCGACTTCTTGTCACCGGTCACGAGGACTCCACGTGCATGTTGTATGACATAACGGGCTGCAAGATAATTCAGTGCTTCCAGCCTCATAATGCTGAACTTCGAACTATTCGCTTCTCTCCCAAGGCTCGCTATCTGCTAACTGGATCTTACGATCATAAAGTAATTTTATCAGACTTACAGGGTAAGATTTATCTGACGTTTCCTTACGATCAAAGAGTAATTTTATCAGACTTACAGGGTAAGATTTATCTGACGTTTCCTTACGATCAAAGAGTAATTTTATCAGACTTACAGGGTAAGATTTATCTAACGTTTCCTTACTGGATCTTATGATAACAAAGTAATTTTATCAGACTTACAGGTAAGATTTATCTAGCGTTTCCTTACTGGATCTTATGATCATAAAGTAATTTTATCAGACTTACAGGTAAGATTTATCTAACGTTTCCTTACTGGATCTTATGATAATAAAGTAATTTTATCAGACTTACAGGGTAAGATTTATCTGACGTTTCCTTACGATCAAAGAGTAATTTTATCAGACTTACAGGGTAAGATTTATCTAACGTTTCCTTACTGGATCTTATGATAACAAAGTAATTTTATCAGACTTACAGGTAAGATTTATCTAGCGTTTCCTTACTGGATCTTATGATCATAAAGTAATTTTATCAGACTTACAGGTAAGATTTTATTCACTACGTGTTTATTAAACTTACGATCAAATTGTGAGTGGTGTTTTTAGATTGATTAAGTCATCTAATTACAAATAAAACTAGTCAGGTGTACAGATTACTGTGTTCCAGATCGGAACGTAACTGTTAGGTTGCTAACCCCTGTCCGGTTCGTTAGGATGAAGTTAGTTTGACAACAGATCCCAGAGATCCAAGTTCTATTACTGACATAAAGTAAGATAATAAATTCCAGTATGATTCGAAACAACGTCAACAGCCGATGTTCCCAGATATCAAATGTTGTTCAGACTGAAGCCATTCAAGAATCAGAAACCGTGAAACTCGCGTGCTCTTTTGTTCTTTAACGTGTAGTTCAAACCAGCTGGGTTTATTATGTTAAATATACATGCACCGTTTGACGTTCAACCTGGGGACTGACAGAAACAACAGCTGTAATAATACTGACAGAAATAACAGCTTTAGTAATACCGACAGAAATAACAGCTTTAGTAATACCGACAGAAATAACAGCTGTAGTAACACTGATAAAATAACAGCTGTAGTAATACCGACAGAAATAACAGCTTTAGTAATACCGACAGAAATAACAGCTGTAGTAACACTGATAAAAAATAACAGCTGTAGTAATACCGACAGAAATAGCAGCTGTAGTAACACCGACAGAAATAACAGCTGTAGTAATACTGACAGAAATAACAGCTTTAGTAATACCGACAGAAATAACAGCTGTAGTAACACTGATAAAAATAACAGCTGTAGTAATACCGACAGAAATAACAGCTGTAGTAATACCGACAAAAATAACAGCTGTAGTAACACTCATAGAAATAACTTTAGTAACACTGACAGAAATAATCGCTTTAGTAATACCGACAGAAATAACAGCTGTAGTAATACCGACAGAAATAACAGCTGTAGTAATGCCGTCAGAAATAACAGCTTTAATAGTAACTATACTGATACTATATTGATATATGTACATGTCTGTTAGCTGGCACTGTAATGGTAACTGTACTGATACTGTAATGGTAACCGTATTGATATATGTACATGTCTGTTAGCTGGTACTGTAATGGTAACTGTACTAATACTGTAATGATAACCATATTGATATATGTACACGTCTGTTAGCTGGTACTGTAATGGTAAGTGTACTGATACTGTAATGGTAACCGTATTGATATATGTACATGTCTGTTAGCTGGTACTGTAATGGTAAGTGTACTGATACTGTAATGGTAACCGTATTGATATATGTACATGTCTGTTAGCTGGTACTGTAATGGTAAGTGTACTGATACTGTAATGGTAACCGTACTGATATATGTACACGTCTGTTAGCTGGTACTGTAATGGTAATTGCACTGATACTGTAATGGTAACCGTATTGATATATGTACACGTCTGTTAGCTGGTACTGTAATGGTAATTGCACTGATACTGTAATGGTAACCATATTGATATATGTACACGTCTGTTAGCTGGTACTGTAATGGTAACTGTACTAATACTGTAATGGTAACCGTATTGATATATGTACATGTCTGTTCATTATTGTCTCTTCTTTTATGATTTTTATTTTTCCTCGAAATCCGTTCTTAAGAGAAAGTTTAATATATCAGTTCTTCTCTGATCACCAGGTGACCTTTCCCAGCCAATCCCAGGGATCGTGGTAGCAGAACACAAAGACAAGGTAATCCAAGCACGGTGGCATCCAACAGACTTTTCAATCCTGACCACCAGTGCGGACAAGAACGTCATCTTATGGGGATTTCCTACAAACTGATCATTTCAGATGTTAAGGTTTATGGGAATTATAATGATATATATCTTTTTTATTGGTTTGTTATGTAGTTTAATAATTAAAATACGAATATTTTTCTTACAAATGTAAATGACAAATAAACAACCCAGATGACAGATTACATCAACTTAACCTTAACTTAAGGCCCCGGCATGGTCAGGTGGTTAAGAAACTCGACTCGTAATCTGGAGGTCGTAGGTTCGAATCCCCGTCGCACCAAACACTCTCGCCCTTTCAGCCGTGGGGCGTTATAATGTGACTGTCAATCCTACTATTTGTTGGTAAAAGTGTAGCCCAAGAGTTGGCGGTAGGTGATAATGACTAGCTGCCTTCCCTGCTAAATTAGGGACAGTTAGCCCTCGTGTAGCTTTGCGCGAAATTCAAAACCAAACCATTTAAAGTGACGTTGTGTGTAATTCATGGTCACCGATATCTCACAAGTCTAAAGTTTCTGTAGATAAAATGAAAATATTCTGTAAATAATAGTTTCTAACTCGGGGAAATATAAGAAAAAAAACCCAACTAAAACATTGTTTATAATGACTGTGTGTATGTTTAATTACCAGACTGTTTTTTGATGGAGAGTTTCTCTAACGGCAGCAGAAAGAACTATATTATATCACAGTTTGAACTTAGATAATGGATCCAAGTACAGAATGTTACTAGCTAATACTGTATACTTCGCCGAGTGTACAGGGAGAAAATTCTTAACTCGTACCACTTTGTACAAGTATCTGTGTCACCCCTTGAGTTAAACATTGACATATGTTAACATCGCCTTAGTAAAAGGAGTATCACCTCTTTTCGACCTTTCGACATCCACTTGTTGACAAGAATGTCATAATTGCAGAACCCCTGCACCACAAAAATACAGAATAATTATATCTGACTGCGAACTTATTCTGAACTAGCTGCGGAATGGTTAAATACGATAGGTTGTTCCGGGGTAGGTCCTCCTGCCTTACTACAGTTCAAACAATGATATAAATATTTTTAGTGGATCAAACTACACTAACAGAAATAGACATGTATATAGCTAGACTGCGCATGTTCCCTTACTCTCAATTAATAGTTGTTTCTACTTGTTTTCTGTAGGATATGATGTGTGTTTTTTTCACACATAGGATATTACTTCTTTTATGATAACCATCATCGTTAACTGCCTGAGTAAACAGACTTCACCTGTTAAGATCTTGTATCAGTATCCTGGGATTGCAGTGATGATATGTGACAAGGACCGCGTATCGTTAAGCATGTGTATTCAAAAATGATTATATGTTTTGAATTTCGTGAAAAGCGATACCGAGGGCTTCCTCCGTCTCTAGTTTTTGAGTGACAGATGGAAGACAGTTACTCAACAACACCTACCGCCAACTCTTGAACAACTTTTTATTGTCAAATAAAAGCATTGACTGTCAAATTATCGTTCCCCCACAGTTAAGAGGGTGAGCTTGTTCGGACACGGGATCCAAACCGTCGGCCCTTAGATTGTAGTTCGAGTGTCTTAACCATCAGGCCATGCCAGGGCTCTAAGTAAAAAATAATATTAATAAACAACAAAAATCTATCGAATAAACAACTGAGAGTATAACAAAAAACCTCCTGAGCTGTTTAACTAAAACCTGTACGAAGATCTACTACGTACACGTGTATATACAAGTGGACTTCCACATATCAGTGTGTATGTGTGTACATAGAAAGGACGATCTATACGTAGTTTCAGATAAATCATTAGACCTTTAATCAACGAAACGCATGAACGAGGTAAGATTTACCTCTAAGAGAAATCTCTGTGTACAATAATCGCATCAGTTCCTTCTATCGTTCAGAGTCAGCCATGTGTCAACTTAATTCTACGTCTCACATCGAAAACAGCTTGTTTAGCCAAAACTAGCTCTCAGACTCAGGCCTGTAAGTGACAAGTTGGATATAATCTATTTGCCGCCATTTTTGCAATCCAATCGCAGTACCGACTATGTTTTCCAAACCAAACTGATCTAAGCAGATGGTCCAGAAATGATGCTTTAGAACTGGGCTCACATGACGTTTCAGCTTTAGAAATGAACTTATGTGATGGTTTATCTATAAAAGTGAATTTATATTTTATCTATAACTGTACTTATGTCACGTTTCATTTATAAAACTGAATTTATATGAACTGTAGAACTAGCTTCAACTTTGAGAACTGGGTGTACCAGTTTGTTCGGACTTGCTTGTTATTTCACGTTACAGGTTTGTTTATTCTGTGTTTTGTTACTTCACGCTATAGGTTGGTTTAGTGCGTGTTTTGAAAGTTCAAGTATAAACGTAGCGATGTTAAACATATGTATGAACATGTTACACAAACATTCAGCCTGGTAGTCAAAGAACTTGACTCGCAGTCTGTGGATCGCGGGTTTGAATCCTCTTATCGAGTATGCTAAGCCTTTCAACCATTATAAAATGATGAACAACCCAACTTTCATACGTCAGTTTAAAGTGAAGAAATGCTATCGTAGGGGGTCCATGGGTACGCTAGCAGTAAAACCATCTACTACAACAGTTCCTTTTAACATCACGTGTTGTTGTGTAGAATAACAGTTGATGTAACAAGTTGTAAACAGTTGACTGGTTTTAAAAGTCTCATCCTTGAAACTGAAAACTTGAACACCAGCTTTTGACAACTGCCAAACACTCGAGATATTGATTAGGTTTTCAGTTAACTTGAGTTTAACAAAGAACCGCAGTAACAAGCCTGACGAACCTGTTTACAATTTACATTTCAGGGATCCGATTTTTTTTTTTTATAATACAAAACTTCTACAAATTAGAGGTTTGATGGTTTCTCATATCGATTTTATTTATTGTTTTAAAATACAGAATATATTTTTATTATAAAACTGGTCTTTACAACTTTCATTTTAACCTTGTGACCTTTAACCTTGTGATATGTGCTGTTTGACCTGAATGAAGCTTTAATATGAGTCAAAGCATCATCACACTCTAAAAGCAGGCAGGAGCTCTCCAGTAGACCCGAAACTCCAGTAAATACAGAATTCTAATATTTCAACTCCGTCGCTGTCCGGTAAACCCAGAACTGTAATATTTCAACTCCGTCGCTGCCCAGTAAATCCAGACTCTAATATTTCTACTCCGTCGCTGTCCGGTAAACCCAGAACTCTAATATTTCAACTCCGTCGCTGTCCGGTAAACCCAGAACTCTAATATTTCAACTCCGTCGCTGTCCAGTAAACCCAGAACTCTAATATTTCAACTCCGTCGCTGTCCGGTAAACCCAGAACTCTAATATTTCAACTCCGTCGCTGTCCAGTAAACCCAGAACTCTAATATTTCAACTCCGTCGCTGTCCAGTAAACCCAGAACTCTAATATTTCAACCCGTCGCTGTCCAGTAAAACCCAGAACTCTAATATTTCAACTCCGTCGCTGTCCGGTAAACCCAGAACTCTAATATTTCAACTCCGTCGCTGCCCAGTAAACCCAGAACTCTAATATTTCTACTCCGTCGCTGCCCAGTAAACCCAGAACTCTAATATTTCAACTCCGTCGCTGTCCAGTAAATCCAGAACTCTAATATTTCAACTCCGTCTCTGTCTCTTTCCGGCCTGGCATGGCCAGGCGATTAATGTACTCGACTCGCAATCTGAGGGTCGCGGGTTCGAATCCCGGTCGCACCAAAAATGCTCTCCATTTCAGCCGTGGGGGCGTTATAATGCAACGGTCAATCGCACTATTCGTTGGTAAAAGAGTAGCCCAAGAGTTGGCGATGGGTGGTGATGACTAACTGCCTTCCCTCTAGTCTTATACTGCTAAATTAGAGACGGCTAGTGCAGATAGCACTCGAGTAGCTTTGCGCGAAATTCAAAACCAAACAAAACAGAAACTGTCTCTGTCCAGTAAACTCAAAACTCTTAATTTTTATACGCTGTCTAAAATATTGTTGAGACAAATTTCTGCTAGCTTTTATTAAAGTACATTTCTAATCACTAGTTATTATCTAAGTTCACGATGTCCAGAATCAAGTCTAAAGAAATCTGAACAAAAGTTGTTTTTTTTGTTCTAATTTCCAGACACCCTGTATAGTTGTTTTTTTATATAACATGTCACACGAACGGATGGTGTATCACTGAGTGGCTAACAGGTTATGCTAGTAGACTTATCTTGAAATGTTTTGCTTGTTCCATGCGAGTTTTTAAAAAGTTAGAAAAAAATGACTTCGACAATTCTACATTTAAAAAAATGACCATTGCACTGCCTTGTTTGCTTTTTGTTGTACAACGGTCTAAGTAAGCACTTAATTGTTTGTTTGTAATTGAGCACAGAGCTACACATTGAGTTACCGGTGTTCTGCTCACCACGGGTATAAACGCGGTTTCTAACGCGTTTTAAGTCCACAGAAAATGCCACTGGGCGGTGACCACTTAACGCAGACATGCCACTGGGCGGTGACGACTTGACGCAGACATACCACTGGGCGGTGACTACTTAACGCAAACATGTCACTGGGCAGTGACCACTTAATGTCTTTACGTTATTGTTTTTTTAAAGTTGTTGGTCAACGCATTGCGGCCATTCAAAGTGAAACGAATAAAATTCTGTTGGGTTCAGCTGCTGCTGCTGTACATTCTTACAAAGCGAATCGAGGGTAAAATTGGGGGTGAATGTATTTTTATTATGACCTTGACCTTTAGTTATAACAACATTAAACTTTGATATATGGCGGTGAAATTTAACCTCGCGGTTAATACTGCCATACGTCTCCCATCGTGTTCACAATAATACAGTGCTAACGATGTTACAGGTGTGAGATCTTAATGGATCAGTACTTGACCAGTCTGTAAGTCCGTCAGTATAGCCTCTCTACTGTTTGGTATAAATTGACCAGTCTGTAAGTCCGTTATTATAGACTCTCTACTGCTTGGTATAAATTGACCAGTCTGTAAGTCCGTTATTATAGACTCTCTACTGTTTGGTATAAATTGACCAGTCTGTAAGTCCGTTAGTATCTACTGTTTGGTATAAATTGTCCAGTCTGTAAGTCTATCAGTATCTACTGTTTGGTATAAACTGACCAGTCTGTAAGTCCGTTAGTATAGACTCTCTACTGTTTGGTATAAACTGACCAGTCGGTAAGTCGGTCAGTATAGACTCTCTACTGTTTGGTATAAATTGACCAGTCTGTAAGTCCGTTAGTATCTACTATTTGGAATAAATTGACCAGTCTGTAAGTCCGTCAGCATAGACTCTCTACTGTTTGGTATAAATTGTCCAGTCTATAAGTCTATCAGTATCTACTGTTTGGTATAAATTGTCCAGTCTGTAAGTCTATCAGTATCTACTGTTTGGTATAAATTGACCAGTCTGTAAGTCCGTCAGTATAGACTCTCTACTGTTTGGTATAAACTGACCAGTCTGTAAGTCCGTCAGTATAGACTTTCTACTGTTTGGTATAAATTGACCAGTCTGTAAGTCCCTCAGTATCTACTGTTTGGTATAAATTCAGTTTCTTGTTATCATTGTTATTCTTACTGCTTTGTTTTGTTACTTTGTTATCGCGTCTGGTATAAACTCTCAATTACTTAGTTGTTTTGTTTGGTGTGAATTATCTGTTACTTTGTTGTTGTTCAGTATTAATTATCTGTTTATTTGTTGTTGTTCGGTATTAATTATCTGTTTATTTGTTGTTGTTCGGTATTAATTATCTGTTACTTTGTTGTTGTTCGGTATTGATTATCTGTTTATTTGTTGTTGTTCGGTATTAATTATCTGTTTATTTGTTGTTGTTCGGTATTAATTATCTGTTTATTTGTTGTTGTTCGGTATTAATTATCTGTTACTTTGTTGTTGTTCGGTATTGATTATCTGTTTCATTGTTGTTGTTCGGTATTGATTATCTGTTTCATTGTTGTTGTTCGGTATTAATTATCTGTTTCATTGTTGTTGTTCGGTATTAATTATCTGTTTCTTTGTTGTTGTTCGGTATTAATTATCTGTTTCATTGTTGTTGTTCGGTATTGATTATCTGTTTCATTGTTGTTGTTCGGTATTGATTATCTGTTTCATTGTTGTTGTTCGGTATTAATTATCTGTTTCATTGTTGTTGTTCGGTATTAATTATCTGTTTCATTGTTGTTGTTCGGTATTGATTATCTGTTTCATTGTTGTTGTTCGGTATTAATTATCTGTTTCTTTGTTGTTGTTCGGTATTAATTATCTGTTTCATTGTTGTTGTTCGGTATTGATTATCTGTTTCATTGTTGTTGTTCGGTATTAATTATCTGTTTCATTGTTGTTGTTCGGTATTAATTATCTATCTGTTTCTTTGTTGTTGTTCGGTATTAATTATCTATCTGTTTCTTTGTTGTTGTTCGGTATTAATTATCTGTTTCATTGTTGTTGTTCGGTATTGATTATCTGTTTCATTGTTGTTGTTCGGTATTAATTATCTGTTTCATTGTTGTTGTCTGGTATTAATTATCTATCTGTTTCTTTGTTGTTGTTCGGTATTGATTATCTGTTTCATTGTTGTTGTTCGGTATTAATTATCTGTTTCATTGTTGTTGTCTGGTATTAATTATCTATCTGTTTCTTTGTTGTTGTTCGGTATTAATTATCTGTTTCATTGTTGTTGTTCGGTATTGATTATCTGTTTCATTGTTGTTGTTCGGTATTAATTATCTGTTTCATTGTTGTTGTTCGGTATTAATTATCTATCTGTTTCTTTGTTGTTGTTCGGTATTAATTATCTGTTTCATTGTTGTTGTTCGGTATTGATTATCTGTTTCATTGTTGTTGTTCGGTATTAATTATCTATCTGTTTCTTTGTTGTTGTTCGGTATTAATTATCTGTTTCATTGTTGTTGTTCGGTATTGATTATCTGTTTCATTGTTGTTGTTCGGTATTAATTATCTGTTTCATTGTTGTTGTCTGGTATTAATTATCTATCTGTTTCTTTGTTGTTGTTCGGTATTAATTATCTGTTTCATTGTTGTTGTTCGGTATTAATTATCTGTTTCATTGTTGTTGTTCGGTATTAATTATCTGTTTCATTGTTGTTGTCTGGTATTAATTATCTATCTGTTTCTTTGTTGTTGTTCGGTATTGATTATCTGTTTCATTGTTGTTGTTCGGTATTGATTATCTGTTTCATTGTTGTTGTCTGGTATTAATTATCTATCTGTTTCTTTGTTGTTGTTCGGTATTGATTATCTGTTTCATTGTTGTTGTTCGGTATTGATTATCTGTTTCATTGTTGTTGTCTGGTATTAATTATCTATCTGTTTCTTTGTTGTTGTTCGGTATTAATTATCTGTTTCATTGTTGTTGTTCGGTATTAATTATCTGTTTCATTGTTGTTGTTCGGTATTAATTATCTGTTTCATTGTTGTTGTCTGGTATTAATTATCTGTTTCATTGTTGTTGTCTGGTATTAATTATCTGTTTCTTTGTTGTTTTTCTTTAATTTTATTTTCGCTATAAATCATCTGCTTTCTCTACCCATATCAGCCCCTTATTACATATATATTTTTCCCTACAAGTGGGTTTTCTCGTCATCACGGATTATCTGCTTCTTTGTTCAAGGTTTGTCTGGTTAAAATCTCCATTTCTTTGTTGTTGCAGGGCTTATAGCTCTAAAAATTGGGTTTCGATTTCCGCAGCAGACAGAGCCCACGTATAAGAGTACAAGTTCAGGGTTTCCACAAGAACGTTGGGTTCGTCACGTTGGCAACCACTTCCTTCTAACTGGTCAGTAATATTCTGTTTCAACTGTGGAACAGTGTAGGTCTATCTGTACTCCTTGTCTATTGTTACACAGTTACTTATCCGTTCTTGCCAAGGGTATGTCCGTACTACCTGTCTGTATTGAAACTTTACAGGGTATGTCCGTACTATATATCTGTATTGAAACTTTACAGGGTATGTCCGTACTGTCTGTCCGTATTGAAACTTTACAGGGTATGTCCGTACTGTCTGTCCGTATTGAAACTTTACTGAATATTTCTATACTATACGTCTGTATCAACACTTCACAGCGTATCACCGTAGAGACTAATGATGTGATGTTGAGATATTCCATTCTTACAGACTAATAATGTGAAGTTTGAGATTCCTGGTACATAATAGATCCTGTAACTTATTCAGATGAACTCCACCAATAGGTGTCGCCATCTTAGTTCCAGACAACAGGTTTAACATCGTATTTCTTCACTCTGAAATCGAGAACAGGCAAAACAAAACAAAAACTAGTTTTGGTTTCGTTTTCTGTTTATTAGTTGTGTGTATCACAACTTACAAATTATTAGTTGTGTGTATCACAACTTACAATATTAGTTGTGTGTATCACAACTTACAAATTATTAGTTGTGTGTATCACAACTTCCAATATTAGTTGTGTGTATCACAACTTCCAATATTAGTTGTGTGTATCACAACTTACAAATTATTAGTTGTGTGTATCACAACTTACAAATTATTAGTTGTGTGTATCACAACTTACAAATTATTAGTTGTGTGTATCACAACTTACAATATTAGTTGTGTGTATCACAACTTACAAATTATTAGTTGTGTGTATCACAACTTACAAATTATTAGTTGTGTGTATCACAACTTCCAATATTAGTTGTGTGTATCACAACTTACAAATTATTAGTTGTGTGTATCACAACTTACAAATTATTAGCTGTGTGTATCACAACTTCCAATATTAGTTGTGTGTATCACAACTTACAATATTAGTTGTGTGTATCACAACTTACAAATTATTAGTTGTGTGTATCACAACTTACAAACACGAAAACTTCGGTTCCTCATTTGTAAGACGAACGAAATCATAATTAGATATTTTATTTAGTTTTCGACTCCTGGTGGGACAACATTAAATTTACAACGGTAAAATCTCTGGTTCGATTCTCCGAAGTGAGCACATCAGATATCCCAGTGCGACTTTACTCTAAAAACAAATACAAAGCCAACAAAAATAAAAGTTCAGTTTTTGAGCGTGGCCAATAATTATCGTGCCCGGACTGTGAATCTAAGAATTCAGAACTCGACTCCAACTGCTGCAAGAACACGTTTCACACTAGGAGTAGAGGTTGAAGTCAAAGACAAACATAGTCCAGTTTGCCATGTTGGGTGTGGATGCTGTTGATTAAAGCCCCATCCAGTCAAACTTTCAGAAAGTAAAAGTCTGGTATGAACAAACAGTTCTTGCATCTTTTTTGCGAAAATTGTGCGTGTTCGCGAATTAATCTGCGACGGTGCAAATACTTTATACGTTGCTTTGACTCGTTGTTCCGGCAGACTAGAAACTAAAGAAGGAACTGATAGCACAATTAACTTTCGCTGTATTTGGAAGTTGTTATTTCAACCATGACTCCGTAATACCCACACGAGTTGACCTCTTCAATACTTTGTTCCGGTCTCACCGAGTCAAAATCTACCGATAAGACATAAACCACGTGGACTATTTATCTAATTACAAGTATAATTTGTTGTGCTATTATTGTTGTTCGAGCTAGACCTGAGAGGTGACGTTTTAAAGTGCAATATGGCCTTGGTTACTTGTATTTTAAATTACCAACCGTCACCAGCACGTTGTTCCTTAACTGGCTGGAGAATAGATGTTGTAGCACGTTTAACTACAACATGTACGTTTCTTGTGTTCAAACGTACACTATAGTTTCGTAATTTAACCTTCTATTTTTACCAAAGTACGGAGAGTTTTTTTTTCTTTTACGGCAACGGGTCGCGAGCCATGAATTTCTATCTACTAAGCCTCGCCCGGCTGCTTCTTACATTGTGATATTTTGTTACGTGTTTAGCAGTTAACCGCATGTCGGATGTTAAAATGTATTTTTTTAGTGTTCGTTTCTGTAATTAAAATTAACTTCCTATCTAGGATTGATTTCAAAATAATGACCCGGCATGATCAGATGGTTAGGGCACTCGACTCGCAATCTGAAGGTCGCGGGCTAGAATTCCCGTCACACCAAGCATGCTCGCCCTTTTAGCCGTGAGGGCTTTATAATGTACTGTCAGTCCCACTATTCGTTGGTAAAAGAGTAGCTCAAGAGTTGGCGGTGGGTGGTGATGACTAGCTGCCTTCCCTCTTGTCTTACGCTGCTAAATTAGGGAAGGCTAGCGCAGATGGCCCTCGAGTAACTTTGCGCGAAATTCAAAAACAAACAAAAAGATTTCAAAATAGATAATTGTTAGAAATTCACAAAGATGTGTTTGCGTAACCAAGGGAAGTTCCTCGAAATAAACCTGAGACATTCTGTGCATCAAATTTGTTATTTAAAAAAAAAAAAAACCTATTAAAGTTTACAAACAGAAGCGCCCTCGTGTAGCTCTACGCGAAATTAAACCAAACCAATCAGTTCCTAGTGAGAATTATATGAAGGGATAAAGGACCTGAATGTATTAGATTATGACACAAGTACTATTTAAACACGCTAGGGTAACTTATTCTCACCGTTAGGGTGTGTTTTTCTTATAGTCGGGCTATCTGCTGTGTCTGCGAAGGAGAATCGAACTCCTGGTTTTAGCGTTGGAAATCCGAAGACTTTCCGCTGTTCCAGCGGGGGACTCACCGCTAGGATTTCTGTTTCAGTAGTATAACAAAAAAGGTAATAGTTGTTTTCACAGCTCCACTTGAAAATAAAAGTTCACCAGCTAATGGCTAGTTTTAATACATACCACCAGGTGTCGCCCAAATAAACTTACTGTGGCTTATCGTAAATAACACACAGGATCTGAATTCTTGGCATTACATGGTATTGACTGTTGAAGCAACACAAACAAAAATGAAATACACCACTGTTGAAGCAACACAAACACTGCACAAACAAAAATAAAATCTACACCTGAAGCAACACAAACATTGCACAAATAAAAAATAAAATGCACCTTTACTGTTGAAGCAATATGAACATTGCACAAACAAAAATAAAGTTACACTTTCATAACTATGAGGTTTTTTCTTTAATTAAATACACGAATTACATCAAAGATATGATGATATCTTTAGAGGGTGAAGGAAAAATGATTGTACATTAAGATGACGTCAGAGAAGTAATGCATTGTCTTAAATGAGACAAGATATAATCTTATGTTTAGGTTGATCTTTCTATCCTTTCATTCTTTCTTTTTAATCCGGGAAAACAAGAATAATAATACGTCACCGAACGGTGTTTACAAACCTTGTCTCCAATTAACGACAATTTCAAACGTATTAAAAAAAACTTTAAAGGATGGTAATTATATACTTGAAGAGTCTTATAAAAATAATACGTTAATTAATAGCTTCAAGTGAAACAAAGTGTATTCATATTGTTTGACTGGCCTTCATTCATGTTCTGAAAGGAAGACGAGGTCATGCCATCTAGTGGTATTAAAAAAAAAACGATTGTTATTAACGACGACCTTAAACGTGTGCACACAACATTTCGTGTAAATGCTTGGGGACGACTTAGGTTCTTTAAAAACAGAATTTAGGATCACTTACAAGAAGTATAGAAAATAAAGGGTTTATACACTTAAACTATAAGTGAGATAACTGATCCATCTTAGCGCTTAAAGCTACAAGCTTAACAAATTTAGTCAAATATTGAATAGCTACCACAAACAGCTCGAGACTGAGGTCACCGATAAGCTTATGCATATAAACAGCTTCCCTAATTCACGCACAATCTATTCGTGGTATGTACCATATCTGTTTCCTAATTCAACTACAGTCACGTGTATGTTCATTCACCAGTAGGTGGCGGTAAAGGCGTACGAAACAGGAAATAGCTCTATGATTGAAATATGTCAGACAAAAAGAAGGAAAAAAAAACAGTAAACTGAGTAAGAGGAAGTGAATAGCAGATGAAAGAAACGTTAATTAAAAATAAAACAAGCTTTAACTCAATATAACACGCTATAGAGTATACAACAATGAAACTGAGCTATGTACTTAATATTACACCACGTACAGTATACAACAATGAAACTGAGTTATGTACTCAATATTACACCGTGTAGAGTATACAACAATGAAACTGAGTTATGTACTCACTATTACACCACGTACAGTATACAACAATGAAACTGAGCTATGTACTCAATATTACACCGTGTAGAGTATACAACAATGAAACTGAGTTATGTACTCACTATTACACCACGTACAGTATACAACAATGAAACTGAGCTATGTACTCAATATTACACCGTGTAGAGTATACAACAATAAAACTGAGTTATGTACTCAATATTACACCGTGTAGAGTATACAACAATAAAACTGAGTTATGTACTCACTATTACACCATGTAGAGTATACAACAATGAAACTGAGCTATGTACTCAATATAACACCGTGTAGAGTATACAACAATGAAACTGAGTTATGTACTCACTATTACACCACGTACAGTATACAACAATGAAACTGAGCTATGTACTCAATATTACACCGTGTAGAGTATACAACAATGAAACTGAGTTATGTACTCAATATTACACCGTGTAGAATATACAACAATAAAATTCGGTTATGCACTCAAATAGCGCCATGTACAGTATACAACAATGAAACTGAGCTATGTACTCAATATTACACCACGTACAGTATACAACAATGAAACTGAGCTATGTACTCAATATTACACCGTGTAGAGTATACAACAATAAAACTGAGTTATGTACTCAATATTACACCACGTACAGTATACAACAATGAAACTGAGCTATGTACTCAATATTACACCATGTAGAGTATACAACAATGAAACTGAGTTATGTACTCACTATTACACCACGTACAGTATACAACAATGAAACTGAGCTATGTACTCAATATTACACCGTGTAGAGTATACAACAATAAAACTGAATTATGTACTCAATATTACACCGTGTAGAGTATACAACAATAAAACTGAGTTATGTACTCACTATTACACCATGTAGAGTATACAACAATGAAACTGAGTTATATACTCAATATTACACCACGTACAGTATACAACAATGAAACTGAGTTGTGTACTCAATATTACATCATGTAAAGTATACAAGAATGAAACTGAGTTATGTACTCAATATTACACCGTGTAGAGTATACAACAATGAAACTGAGTTATGTACTCAATATTACACCGTGTAGAATATACAACAATAAAATTCGGTTATGCACTCAAATAGCGCCATGTACAGTATACAACAATGAAACTGAGCTATGTACTCAATATTACACCACGTACAGTATACAACAATGAAACTGAGTTGTGTACTCAATATTACACCATGTAGAGTATACAACAATGAAACTGAGTTATGTACTCAATATTACACCGTGTAGAGTATACAACAATGAAACTGAGTTATGTACTCAATATTACACCATGTAGAGTATACAACAATGAAACTGAGTTTTGTATTCAATATTACACCGTGTAGAATATACAACAATAAAATTCGGTTATGCACTCAAATAACGCCATGTACAGTATACAACAATGAAACTGAGCTACGTACTCAGTAATACGTCATATAGAATATATACAACAATGAAACTGAGTTATGTACTCACTATTACACCACGTACAGTATACAACAATGAAACTGAGTTATGTACTCACTATTACACCACGTACAGTATACAACAATGAAACTGAGTTGTGTACTCACTATAACACCACGTACAGTATACAACAATGAAACTGAGTTATGTACTCAATATTACACCACGTACAGTATACAACAATGAAACTGAGTTATGCACTCAATATAACGCCATGTACAGTATACAACAATGAAACTGAGCTACGTACTCAGTAATACGTCATATAGAATATATACAACAATGAAAATGTACTGTGTATTCCATATTCTATCATACAAGCCTCAACTCTCCAAACTGAAAACTTGCAAAGTCCAAACAGAACTGTGTTTATTAGATAATCGACTGAACCTGATTCAACTGCGAACTCATTTTAAACACTGTAGTAGCGAAAATCTTCCAATTGTTTTAAGTCACTGCATTATTTGACCCTGGTCTTTCTACAGTGGTTCAAAAGTTCTCCAAAGTGATTGTTTGTTTGTTTTCGGATTTCGCGCAAAGCTACTCGAGGGCTATCTGCGCTATCCGTCCCTAATTTAACAGTGTAAGACTAGAGGGAGGGCAGCTAGTCATCATCAACTCTTGGACTACTCTTTTACCAACGAATAGTGGGATTGACCGTCACATTATAACGGCCCCACGGCTGAAAGGGCGAGCATGGTTGGTGCGACCAGGATTTGAACCCGCAATCTTCAGTTTACGAGTCGAACGTCTTAACCCACCTGGCCAGGCCGGGCCTTCAAAGTGGACTTAATGTTCTAAGTTAAAATTGTCACCTTTTTCACAAAACGTAATATATTCAAGTCTCAAAATGTAACAGGAACACTTAAAGAAAGCTAGGCATCGGGGATTCGTTCGCCATCAAGGGAATATACCTTCTAGAAAGATCTGGGGAGGACAAAAGGACTCTGAAAGCTAGGTGAGGAAGAGTGTAGCATATTGTTTTACTTAGTTCGCAATTATGACTCTAGATGGAGCTTACACGAATCATTGAACGAAAGATCGATTGGTATATATTTTTTCACCTTTCACGCAAACGAACACAGACGGCTATCTGAACATATAGGATGTGAGGAAAGCAAGAAGATAGAGAACAGCACCCACTATCTAACTCTAGGTAAGGGAAAGTTGGGGTCACCATTTAGGAAAATGTTTTTCGTGTTGTCATTAATTACTAAAGTTCACAGTGACCAGCAAAGAAAGACTTTTAACAGTTTGTTCAGTAATCTTAACAGCTATCATTTGATTAGATCTCACCGTCTACAAAACTATATTTATATATTGGGGATATACATCAAAGGTCTTTAAATTGTAAATGAGGTGGTATAGATGTACCATTCTCACTACTAAAGATTCAATGAACGTATTCCACCCGGCCTACTTCATGGTGGGCACAGATACGTAGCCAACGTATAGCTGTGGGCTTAACAACAGAAACAAAGTTGGGCCCAACATGGCCAAGCGTGTTAAGGAGTGCGACTCGTAATCTGAGGGTCTCGGGTTTGCATCCCGGTCGCGCCAAACATGCTCGCCCTTTCAGCCGTGGGGACGTTATAATGTGACGGTCAATCCCACTATTCGTTGGTAAAAGAGTAGCCTAAGAGTTGGCGGTGGGTGGTGATGACTAGCTGCCTTCCCTCTTGTCTTACACTGCTAAATTAGGGACGGCTAGCGCAGATAACCCTCGAGTAGCTTTGTGCGAAATTTAAAAAAAGAAACAAACAAACAGAAACAAAGTTTCTCAGTGATAAGTTAAAGGTTTATAACGCTAAAATACCAGATTTTGTATCTCAGGACAATTAACATTATTGTATTAACAATAGAAGTGTTAATACCCATACCAGCCGTTCTGAGATACATTTTTATTTCAAGTTGGGTTTCTCGTCATCAAGGGAAACCAGGTTTTGATACCTGTTCAGGGCACAGCACATATTAGTCTATCGTGTAGATTTGTACTTAACAAAATACAACCTTTATCAACGGTAAGTCTGAAGGTTTATAACGCTAAAAACGGGGTTTGGATACCCGTAGTAGGGACACAAGCTTTGGGTGAAATCACTTACTAATTAAAATACATAAAGTACTCACTTGTCTTATTGATTATATGTCTGGTTACCATTTTTGCGCGAGACTTCTCTGTTTATAGAGTCATAGACTCAAAAGTAATTTGTTGTGTAAATTGTTTGGACTGTTTCTTGTTAAACGTAGAGTCATGCAGTTTAGATAAACATGTTTAAAAAATCCCTCCGATAATCCTATAGCTAACTCTAAACGATTTCTAATCTCGTCTAATTTAACTTTTCCATCTGTATATTTCGAGCTCACCACTTGACTGAAAGTAAAACCCGAGAGAATGTGTACACGTCAGGTCAACCTTTATACGAGTTCATTCAAAGTCACCCACACACGTACTTCCGGTGCACGAGAGTCACGTAATCGAGATGTCGCAGTTCTGTTTATTAAAGGATGACAAAAAGTCATTCGATCCTACAAAATTATTTATTTCGACCAAGTGATACCGTCTCTCAGACGGTCAACAATAAATGTCTTTGTTGAATTTTAGCGCAAAGCTATTCAACGGCCGGCCACGATAGTCACCCCCAATTTGAAAGCGACAAACTAAAGGGAAGACAGTCAAGTCAATACCCAAGCCCCCCCTCGCCCCCAGCTTACTCTGAGGCTAGTCTATATAATCAGTGGCGGGATTCCAACCAACGACCCACAGATTGCAAGACGAGTGCCATAGAAACCCAACCATCAAGAACAGTATTTGTACTTACAGCATCAATATCCGTGATTCGATTTCTCCTGATGGACCTAACACAGATAGATCATTTTGTAGCTTTGTGATATATATACATACACACACATATACAACTATATAGCACTCGAAGATGGTGATTTAAAAATACGGAAACATGTAGTCATTTTAGGGATGGTCTCTATTTTTAATAAATTATTAATTGTGTAATCAAATTAATGTTTCACTTATCTTTATTGTGTGTATTTATATACAGGGTGACCCCTAAGTCCATACCCATCCATATATCTTATGTATCCAGTGTCACCAGTATTCTTGTGCTCATGTACCCACGTACTTGTCACAATACGCTCTTCAAGTGTAACAGTGCTCACATCGGCCATATTTCTCTGACAAAAAAGAAACCAATTTATAATACATGCGTAATTGAATATAACATAATAACATATGGATGGGTAGGGACTTACGGGCCACCCTGTATTTAGTACAAGTGTCGTTTTCTAAATTATTTACAATTGATATTATTCACTGTTTATTTTCTAGAATTTTTTACCCTACAGTTAATAAAAAAACATCCATTAACAAGCTGCCATTTACCAAACCAACACTATTCTACAGCTAAGCCTGCATTCTATACCAGTTACTCTCTATGTCTTGAAAGGTGAACGGTATTTATATTTATGGTAAAGCTGTTAAGGTTATCTTCCACCATCCATTAGTTTGAACTATTGACCAAGAAAGACAGTCTGCATCGCCGTATCATCCGTTCTAAGAGACTGGCTGTCACTCGTATAACGCACTCACAGCTTTGTTTTGTGGCATTGTATGGATTCGAACTGCACTCTTCAGATCCGAATTTCGAAGCTCTACCACAGGACCAGCACGCCCCATAAAAGTAAAGGTAACAACGCTGAAGATCAGACATCTTCATTTGCTAATTTAAATACTCAAATATATTGCCCATCTATTTTTAAAGCACTAACATCGCTTAATATAGAGACGCATCGATATTTGCACGTGCAAAAGTAATGTTTATTATTAGTATTAACAGTCCCTATAGACGTTATTAACGCGTTATTCCAACTGGACTGTGTCCTTCCACACCTGAACCTAAGCGACCCCAACACATTTGATGAAACATCACCCAGCCAGTGATGTGGGCTGGAAGGCCCAAGCAGCTGACACACGCGTTCTCTGGACATCATGATTATGGATTATATTTGTATGAGGCGCTATAAAGGACATTATTTAAGTTAGTAAGGTCTCGAATGATGATGAATTGTATCAATGTATCCACGAAATCTTCAAATATTACTCCACTGGTTACATGTTGCCCGTTTTGCTCGTAATTGGTGGTGTGCATATTGAAGTACGTGGCGAAAGTACGCCCTTAAAAAAAATTAAATATTATTTTTGCACGCACATTAAACTTTGTGTTTCTTTGTGAAACAACTTGTATTATTTTATAAGAGTGTTTTCTTCTTTTTTTTTTGGAAATCCAGTGTCATTTTTAGATTTTCATCTGTCTCTTCCTCGGCGGCCAGGCTCAAAGGACTCAAAACACTAACATGGGACTAGCTAGCTTTAGGCGGGCTCTGTTTTATTATTTAGTAAAAATGATGGCAAGTTCATGTAATTATAACGAATTTATCTATTTTTTTCTTTTACTGTATTGCTTGTAAGTATAATACTCAACACGCAACCTTTTCAATATAAACTAAACGAAAGCAAGCCTAATTCGCTCATATAATTCCATAGCTACAATCTGTCCACAAACTGATAGAATACACGCAAGTTAACATAGATTATTTATCCGACACTAAATTAGCTGATTATCAGTGGATTGAATCACTCATTGAGCACTCAGTTACTAACTGATTCACTTCACTCTTATTTATACTGCACTCGTCTCTTACTCACTTCGCGATCATGACATCTCTCGCCTTCCAGCAAACACCCAAATTATACACTAAAAACGTATGACGCAGGGAAGACAGCACTCCCTCACTGTGGAGTTAACAACAAGTAAACAAACCATCTGTCCGTATGATGTATTAAAGTTATAAAGACAGAAAGAATGGGTTGTATGTAAAAGTTTGTTCAAACTGTTCCGAAAGGTAAGCATATTCAACCTGTGTAATAACTAGGACTTGGGGCTTTTGCACCCATCTGAAATGATCAGAAGTACTTGTTTCTTTCTCCACATTCCAGTGAGGGGGAAACCTTACACTCGATAACATAAACAGAACACGACTTAAAGGAAATAATACGCTAACCAGATAACTCTGGACAGACTTATCCACCCACACTGTTACGGTGGGCAAATAATTCTGCAAGGCCTACAGGGCAGGGCAAATTTTATCTCATGGCTTGGTGACTGATCGGGTCGGTGTAGACCACTCACTTCCTGTGTGTTAGAAAATAAAATAAACATAATCCATGCTGTGAGCGAGTCACAAGAGACGGTTCCATCCTCCTCCATAATTAACTGTTATTAACATCTACTCGCTCAATCCGTTACAAACAGTACGGGAAACCAGGAACATTGGCGTTTTTATTTTACGCGAATAAACGTCTTTGGATTTTACGAATTTGCGTATGTAATAGTTAAGCTATTTTACACACACACACATATATATACAGAGAGAGAGACCTTAACAATAAATAATCAAACCACTAAAGTGTTTCTTATTTATAAACGTAAGGTGCGTACAGATAAATAGTTCGACAGGATATATACACAATGTTTGTGTTCCTTGTCTTTTAACTTGTTTTACAAATAATTAAGTTTTAAGAGAAGACTCAACTGGTTATTCTGTTAACCACAACCTGTTCAGATATCAAGGAACCCACCACTTCGCTGGATGACAGCTCACAAAAAAAAAAAAAAAACTTTCGCAAGTCGCTGAATAATGAGGAAATCAAGACATAAAAGTCAATAAATCTGTCAGTATTAAAATACAATATGAATACAGAGAGATATTGTGGAAGTCATGGTACTGAACACAAAATGATTAAAGATGTATCTGAATACAGAGAGATACTGTGGAAGTCATGGTACTGAACACAAAATGATTAAAGATGTATCTGAATACAGAGAGATACTGTGGAAGTTATGGTACTGAACACAAAATGATTAAAGATGTATCTGAATACAGAGAGATACTGTGGAAGTTATGGTACTGAACACAAAATGATTAAAGATGTATCTGAATACAGAGAGGTATTGTTGAAGTCATGGTACTGAACACAAACTGATCAAAGATGTATCTTAATACAGAGAGGTACTGTTGAAGTCATGGACAAACTGGTGAAAGATGTATCTGAATACAGAGAGATACTGTGGAAGTCATGGTACTTAAGACAAACTGGTGAAAGATGTACCTGAATACACAGAGATGCTGTGGAAGTCATGGTACTGAACACAAACTGGTCAAAGATGTATCTGAATACACAGATACTGTGGAAGTCATGGTACTGAACACAAACTGATCAAAGATGTATCTTAATACAGAGAGGTACTGTGGAAGTCATGGTATGATAATGTGCGTCCCCCTGAAATTTTGTTGTCCCACCTCTTGAGACAACGGCGCCAATTAATCTAATTTTAGACTTATTGCACATTTGGCCTCGTTATATGTCATCTTACTTTCCCCTTTAGCACTGGATGTGGTAGATGTAGGGTATTGATATATTTTATTACTTCTTAGTTTTGACTCATAAGTTTTCGATATTATGTATCTGATGTCTGGTGTTTTATACGTTAGTTTTTTTATTATCTTTCCTTTCACGCTATCTGGGTCCCCCGGTGTTAGAACGATATGGTTATAGTTTTATAATGCTAAAATCCTGGGGTGGATTCCTTGCTGTGAAGAAGAAAGACGACCCAATGTGGCTTTGTTCTACATATCGAATAGTGGGAGTGACCGTCACATTATAACGCCCCCACGGCTGAAAGGGCGAGCGTATTTGGCGCGACGGGGATGTGAACCCGCTACCCTCAGATTACGAGTTGCACGCCTTAACACGCTTGGCCATGCCGGTCCGATAAAAAGAGACATGGCGTCTTTTGTAAACCATATCTTAAGATGGCAAAAATAGATAGAGTATATGAACATGTCCACGTAGTGGCATACATCATTACATTTTATTAAACAAAACATTAAAATAAATAGGTTTTAAAAATTTTATTTGTAAAAGTTAACTTTTTTAAAGAACGAGGAACAAGGGGGCGTTAGTTTCCAAACAGATATAAAGTTGTTTGTTTCTCTCGCCTTTGTTGTATGTATGGAAATGGTGAAAATCAGTTAACTTACAGACAGTACCTAACATATCCGAACAAAAGTAAAGTCATTACTTTGTAGCTAATGAAAGAAAATCCGATGATGTAATTACTGTCCACTAGAGAACGCAGAATCTTTGATTATATTTACATTTAACTTGCAGTGCATTAAATCAACAAAAACAAAATATGCAAATAACACAACAAAGATTTCTTCAGAGTGATGCTGTCCACATCTTTATCAATCCACGTGTGACATATAAAACGGGTAGGTCTACAACAAAAACAAAATCCACAAGTAACATGACAATCCTTTCTTCACAAGTTTCTTGACCAGTGTAACACTACAAGCGTTCAAAATGTCCTGAACTGTTCACAACGCACGAGTGACATAAATGTCCTTGTACAAACAATAAGTGTTGCATAAACTGCAACAGAATCTACATTCCTCTTGGAAAGGAGTTCACTGGCCAGTCCTTAATGTTGTCCTTCACAGTGGTTTTATGTCAACTTGTTTAAATTTGCAGTCTTAATAATTTTGTTTTACAAAATTTAATAAAATATTCCCGAGATAAAATGTCAAATAAGTCGCAAAGAAACAACATATATAACGGAGGTAGTCAGTTGGACGCCCTGTTCGATTCTACATGAACAGCCATGCATACAATTGTCCAGGTTTCATTTCATGTAAATAGTTGGATAACGAAGAACCTTCAGCTGATACACGAAAGTAAATAAAATAAAAACAGACTGAATCTTAACTGAAATTCTTAAATATAAAGTGAGTTAATTTCTTGAACACAGAGAAAACCTGAAACGCAGAACGTGAAGGCCACGTAATTGAAGAAACGCGTTTACCGACATAGAATGCCGTTGTAGCAGATCGCCTCGAGTTTCTAACGTACATGATTACCAGAACTTGAGTAGCAGCTAGGTACCTACCTTATCGATTACACAGCTTCCGGTTCTGAACGTGTATGTCTTGTGCAAAAGTGAATGTTGTTCGAGGAAACCATTAAACAAGGTGGCAAAGAAACAAACTTGGCTCTAAATGTACTTAAAACGATGAGGCTAGCTTTACAGAACGTTATTTCAAAAGTACAGTTGTTGTTGTTGTTTTCAGAAATACGATTTTAGTAAGACGGGTGAGAAATTATAAAAAATAGTTCTGATAGATTAGTTAATTTATTATATAATGTTTGTACAAGCTACGTCCACTTTGCCCCTGATTGGAGCCCGCACAAACAATGTATCAACATTAACTCTAAACCTAAATGTAGGCCTAAACTCAAGCACAACGTTCATGCATAAACTGTAAAACCTATGCCTAACTTGACTAGTTTTGTTATGTGATCAAACGCGTAACTCACCATGTACCCGAATTACAGACCAGAAGCGATGGCTTTCACTCATTACTCAATCACTTCTGATTAAGTACTTCACTCTGATATTCAATACTCTTTCACTATTCGTATTACTGACTGTCACTCTACGGACTGCACGCGTATAACTAATTCATCCATCTTGATCTTAGCCAAATTTGCTAGGCTCATGCGCCCTCTATCTAACATCTAAATTAAATCACTGAAATATAGTTAACAACATATATATATATATATATATATATATATATATATATATGAGTTTTGTAAAGTCGCACGAACAGTCCAATGAAGTAACAGTAATTACTCAATCTGTCAGATCAGAGGATTGGGTTTGTGATGTATTTGTCTAGGCCTTAAGTTCTAGTAGCTACTTGTTTAATTGGTTAGCACACTGCATGTATCCTTGACATTTAAAGTACTTAAATTTATTTGAGATTCTTGGCCATGAACGAAAAGCACGGTCGATCTCTCTCCATCCCGTTGCTATGGAAACTCTTGATCACGAGCCAAAGCATGCAGAAAAGTTGTTTTCTCAGACGCTTCTCAGACACTGATGAAATTAAGTAAGAAACCGCAACGTAAGTATTGGAGAACCATTTACAACAATAAAGACAGAAATGTCTTGTTCCGAAAACTGTTATTTTTGTAAAAAACGTTTTACTTGTAACGGGGATATTAATGAACAAAGTAAAAGTTTACTGCCAGTTCTGGCTAATGAAAGTCATAATCTACACTCTGATGGCAAACTGTTTCAGTTAAAAGCCACGTGACCTGTACTGGTTAATCTGATGAAACCACAACATAATTCAGTTTCTCTCGAATGCGTGTTTTACTCGCAAACGGTCTGAATTGTTTATTTGTTTCTTAAATTTCGCGCAAAGCTACACGAGACCTATCTGCGCTAGCTGTCCCTAATTTAGCAGTGTAAGACTAGAGGGAAGGCAGCTAGTCATCACCACCCACCGCCAACTCTTGGGCTACTCTTTTTACCAACGAATAGTGGGATTGATCGTCACAATATAACGCCCCACGGCTTAAAGGGCGAGCATGTTTGGTGCCACGGGATTCGAACCCGCGACCCTCAGATTACGAACGTCTTAACGTACCTGGCCATGCCGAGCCAACCCTAAAAAGGACTTGCTTCACTCAAGCTAGATCTCTCTCAGTCGTCAAGGGAGACAGCTTATTTATAACTGTTAATTACACTCGCTAACGTTTTGAACAAGCTTGTCGTAACTGAAAGCGTTTGTGAAAATATA
Source organism: Tachypleus tridentatus (assembly GCF_004210375.1). NCBI lineage: Eukaryota > Metazoa > Arthropoda > Merostomata > Xiphosura > Limulidae > Tachypleus > Tachypleus tridentatus. Next base: position 12,163,968 of record NC_134834.1, read on the forward strand.
TTAAACACTCGACCATAAAAAATCTAACCCTTCATCCTTATTTTCGATTAAATTATTTTACTGTTTTATTATTTTATGTAATCTAGTGGTGAGATGAAAATCTATATTTTTGTATTTACATGTGATACAACGTATTTTTTCACACGTCTAAGGATGGCGTTGAAACGTACAGGGTTGATCAATTTTAAATACAACCTTTAATTATGTATCTCAACAACGTTGATGTCTTGAGTATCTTTACACAAGTTTCTTGAATTTTAACCTAGGTGACGCTTCACATAAAGATTAATCCAACACCAAAATGACCAGAACGGCTGGGTAATGGTGTGTCGTATTACGCCTACACTGCACAGCTAATCATGGTTTATAAATCCGTCGCTTGGACGATATTAGATTATAATGCATCTGGTTATTTTTTATCACATCTTTATTGACCGTATTCATTACATGTTATACGCTGCTTTTGACGATATATTCTTTCTTTTGTTTTCTATTAGAACCCGTCAGGTCGATAGACGTTCGTTATAGATCGTCAAGAGATAGAGAGAGAAAAAAAATGAATATCGTCAAGAGAAACGGTACTCAGTTGACAGAAAAATATATTTTGGTTTTTATAAGAATGTAAATAGTCAGTTACCCGGCGTATCTTTGTTTTCACTCCACGTACGTGGTAGCTTGTTCCGACCGGAAGTGAAAATTGACTTATGATAGATTATGACGTGATTTAACAGACTGAAACATACACAGAAATGTCTTCTATTGTGATACTAATTAAAAGTACGAACCTGGAATAAACGGAGTTTTACTTTGAATGGGCTGCTCCTGCCCATATCTGAAGTGGGATGTTGTTTTTTTAACTTCAATACTGAGACCTTCGACTGGAAGACCAGAGATAAAGAGGGAGCGTTAATATATCTAACAAAAGAATAATGTGTCAGTGAATCACGAAGATTGCAATTTAAATACAGATCTTGGGTTGTCGACATCCGTACTTAATTCGTTAAATTATGCGAAACAGTAAAATAATAAAACGGAGAATTAGTTGCAGCATGTACGTTTTTTTTTTTCATAGCAGAGCCACAGAGGGTTACCTGCTGTGTTCACTGAGAATAATCTATTGTTTGTTTGTTGTTAATTTCGCACAAAGCTACTGAGGGCTATCTGCGCTAGCCGTCCCTAATTTAGCAATGTAAGACAAGAGGGAAGGCAGCTAGTCATCACCACCCACCGGCAATTCTTGAGCTACTCTTTTACCAACGAATAGTGGGATTGGTTGTAACTTGGCAACGTCCCCACGGCTGAAGGGACGAGCATTTTTGGTGTGACGGTGATTCGAACCCGCGACCCTAAGATTAGGAGTCAAGCGCTCTAACCAGCTAGCTAGACCGGGCTAAGAGAAGAATCGAACGCCCTGATTTTAGTATTGTGAATCCGAACACCTTCTACTGTCCCATCAGGGGTCAGCACGTAACAAGTTGATTAACACGTATTGACAAGATATTTCTTAATTAAATTGTGAACGTAACTGTAAAGAGGTTGTGACGTGCGACCCATCCTTATCCAGAACGTGACCGTAAAGAGGTGGTGACGTGCGACCCATCCTTATCCAGAACGTGACCGTAAAGAGGTGGTGACGTGCGACCTTTAACCCATCCTTATTCAGAAGGTTACAGCCCATATCTTTACTATGTCTTCACTGCCTAAAATAATCTAAAAGGTGAAAGACATCTTTCATGTTGTTTTCCCCACAATGCCGATCTCACAAGTCAGTATCTTACATTCCAGTAAAATAGATTTCAAAGATACACGCACGTACATCCACAATTTGTTTTAATTAGTAAGTGTTTTATGTAGAGCTTCGTAAGACATGATAATTCACTGATAAACATCTTAACTGAAGAGGTTTAACTTCAGAACAGGTCCAACGTAAGATGAAGTGTCGAAGAGGTTTTAACTTCACAGCAGGTCCAACGTAAGATGAAGTGTCGAAGAGGTTTTAACTTCACAGCAGGTCCAACGTAAGATGAAGTGTCGAAGAGGTTTTAACTTCACAGCAGGTCCAACGTAAGATGAAGTGTCGAAGAGGTTTTAACTTCACAGCAGGTCCAACGTAAGATGAAGTGTCGAAGAGGTTTTAACTTCACAGCAGGTCCAACGTAAGATGAAGTGTCGAAGAGGTTTTAACTTCACAGCAGGTCCAACGTAAGATGAAGTGTCGAAGGTTTTAACTTCACAGCAGGTCCAACGTAAGATGAAGTGTCGAAGAGGTTTTAACTTCACAGCAGGTCCAACGTAAGATGAAGTGTCGAAGAGGTTTTAACTTCACAGCAGGTCCAACGTAAGATGAAGTGTCGAAGAGGTTTTAACTTCACAGCAGGTCCAACGT